>NW_015176042.1:142309-144160 GCF_001447785.1 Gekko japonicus | reverse complement strand
AGGTGTTTGCCCGCTGGATTGGTCTTTAGATCCTTAAAGTCCCTAGCAAACCAAGGTGGGGGGAGTACTAAGTCTGATGCTCCCAATATCAGTTGTATGAGCACATCATCCGTGCCACCAATCCTCGCATTCAGGTCGCCTGCTAATATGGTCAACGCCTTGGGGTATTTAGCCATGGAATCCCTCACACTGTCAAAAAAGTCTTCCCACTGGGATTGAATATTAACCTCACCTACTACCGGGGGAATATATGTGGTTAAAATCAATAGTGGGGAATCTAAATATTTTGACCATATACAGACAGCCAGAAGATAAGGAGATGTCATAATGATCTCACTTTTGCTCAATTCCAACTCACGTGACACCAAACATGCCAGGCCCGCTTTTGGGCAGCCCTTGCTCTTGCACTTAATTGCTGGAGTCGAAAAGGACCAATAGCTCGAAAGTTTGATCTGATCAGAGCTCCACGTCTCTTGGAGCGTTATGATCTGAAAACGCCTCAATGAATCTAAAACATACTGGTCCCTACTTTTACTTTTCCAACCGTTTGCATTCCATGACAATAGTCTGATTACTTTTATGCAGGGTAGTCATTTGGTATTCCTGTCCCGATTGTCTTCCGAGGATGTGGCTTCTAAGATGGCCTCTCTACCTGTAGAGGTTATCGTCTCTATCTCCTCAAAAATTTGTTTGTCACATACGGATCCATTCTTCCCTTTGCCAGTTGGTTGAGACGAAGGGCTTTCTGGCGTTGGCTGGTCTCAGAAAAAAATATATACTGCAGGTTAGGAAATGGACAAATAGGTGTAGAAAAAAGCCTGCATGGATGGTGTCATGACAGATGGTTAACAAACAAAGTAATGGAAGCTGTAAAAGGTAAGAAGGATTCTCAGTGAGGTTGATAAAAGGGACCACAGGCTGTGACAAATAAAATGCAAGTCTGTGATCAGGCAGGCAAAAAGGGTGTATGAGGAGCATATAGCAAAAAACATAGAGACCAACAATAAAACTTTCTTCAAATACATTAGAAGCAGGAACCCAGCCAGGGAGGCAGTGGGGCCCTTGGATGACCAAGGGGTAAAAGGAATACTGAAGGATGATAGGAAAATGGCTGAGAAGATGAGAAGTGCTTGCCCACTCCAGAACCGCTGATTTTGGGAGGGGTGTTGAAAGACCTGAGTCAGATTGAGGTGACGAGAGAGGAGGTCCTATGACTGATAGACAACTTAAAAACTGATAAACCACCAGGTCTGGATGGCATACATCTGAGAGTTCTGAAAGAACTCAAATGTGAACTTGTAGATCTCCTGACAAAAATATGTAATCTTTTATTAAAATCTGCCTCCATTCCTGAGGACTGGAAGATAGCTAATGTCACTCCCATCTTTAAAAAGGGTTCCAGAGGATATCTGGGAAATTACAGGTCAGTCAGTCTGACGTTGATACCGGGTAAGTTGGTGGAAATTGTTATTAAGGAAAGAATTAGTAGGCACACTGATGAACAAAACTATCGAGGCAAACTCAGCATGGGTTCTGTAAGGGAAGATCTTGTCTCACTAACCTGTTAGTGTTCTTTGAGGGAGTGAACAAACATGTGGACAAAGGGAATCCAACAGATGTTGTTTACCTTTACTTCCAGAAAGCTTTTGATTAAGTTCTTCACCAAAGGCTCCTAAGTAAGCTCAATAGTCACGGGATAAAAAAGAAGTCCTTTTGTGGATCAAAAACTGGCTACTTAATAGGAAACAGAGAGTATAAATGGGCAATTTTCTCAGTTGAGGGTGGTAAGCAGTGGGGTACCACAGGGATCAGTACTGGGTCTGATGCTTTTTAACTTGTTTATTAATGATT
>NW_015176042.1:132068-141992 GCF_001447785.1 Gekko japonicus | reverse complement strand
AAGGGTGGAACACTTTCCCTATGAAGAAAGGTTAATGTGCTTGGGCTCTTTAGTTTGGAGAAACAATGGCTGAGGGGTGACATGATCGAGGTTTACAAGATTATGCATGGGATAGAGCAGGTAGAGAAAGTGGTACTTTTCTCCCTTTCTCACAATACAAGAACTCATGGGCACTCAGTGAAATTGCTGAGCAGTTGGGTTAGAATGGATAAAAGAAAGTACTTCTTCACCCAAAGAGTGATTAACACGTGGAATTCACTGCCACAGGAGGTGGCGGCGGCTACAAGCATGGACAGCTTCAAGAGGGAATTGGATAAACATATGGAGCAGAAGTCCATCAGTGAATATTAGCCACAAGGTATAGATAGGAATTCTTAGTCTGGGGCAAGTGATTCTTGGTGCTTGGGGGGGCAACAGTGGGAGGGCTTCTAGTGTCCCAGCCCCACTGCTGGACCTCCTGATGGCACCTGGTATTTTTGGCCACTGTGTGACAGAGTGTTGGACTGGATGGGCCATTGGCCTGATCCAACATTGGCTTCTCTTATGTACCTTAGTAAATGTAGTTCTTCTTATTAGAGGTAATTCAACCTTGACTTTACTCGGGTGTTTAAAACTGGGGCTGTTACACTGGTTTGCTAATGGGTACATTTAAATGTACTACGGCAAACATTCTCATCTTGAAGATTTCCTAAGATTCCTTCAACAGTTTCCAAGTTATTTTTGAAACTTTTTAAAACCCACTCAAAATGCTGAGGTCTTAAATAAAGAGATATTGTGATAATCAAAAAGTCAAATTTGAAGTCAGAATGAATGCAGCTCTAAATGTATCTGGTAAGAGACTGAAGATGTAATTAACCTTGGATATTTTAAGTGGGTTTAATGTATTCCACCTTTTTTCTTTCTCTGGACTTGCCTATTTGTACATGTAAATAGGGCAAGTGGCATTGCATCTCTCTTTTGTTTCTTCAGTGAAATGAAATGAAGAACGCAAACCAACTTGGAAAACCTAGACAACATTTTAAAGTTTAGGTCCTCTCTCTTTAAAAACAAACAAACCAGGGTAACAATAGGAAACCTTGCTGCTGTATTATGTGAATCATGCCCACACCCCCATTGTGAAAAACTACAACCCCCCAGCAGGAAGTAAGGATATTTGTGACCATTATTTCCTCACTCTCCAGATCTATTTAAACAGTTGTGCTTGCCATTGTCCCTGAACTCTACACAATACACATTCAAGATTGTTCACCAGCAGCAGCAAAAATAATTGTTTCCAAGGGAGAGAGACTGAATGAGCATTCATTGTTTGACGAATGGGGTAAAGACACTAGTGTTTGGTACAATACATTCAATATCCATCTCTTAAATAGCCATTCAGAGTTTGTTGTAAATATCTCATTACTTACAGGAATAAATGTTCTCATCTCTGATTTCCTGTGGCATGGTCTGTTCAAGAAAAATAACCCATACAACCCTTTTCTTCAACTCTTCCAGAATATTGGTTATTATCGCCATCCTCTCTTCTATTAATACAGTACTGTCTGATTGTAAATCAGAAGATCTTTGTCTTTGACTCCATTTTTTAAAAAAATTCCATCCATCAGTGCAAACAACTGCTATTACTTGATAAGTATCTGGAATGTTCTTCTTGTCAACTTCTGTGCGGTCCCACATGGGACTGCAGTATGCAGGCCGACCACCGGGAGGAGCTAGCGAGCTTATTTGTAGAATTTTTATACCCGAGAGGGCTAGGCTCCAACCAGGAGGCGGTTTCCCGCCCAAAATACCACCTGACCTGGGCGGAGCCTGCCCTCTCCCCTCAGTTCTCTTTCTGCCGCCATCGAAAGAGGACTAGTTACAGCGAGCTGAACAAATCAATCCTGAGGGACACCAGCAGCAGCAAAAATAATTGTTTCCAAGGGAGAGAGACTGAATGAGCATTCATTGTTTGACGAATGGGGTAAAGACACTAGTGTTTGGTACAATACATTCAATATCCATCTCTTAAATAGCCATTCAGAGTTTGTTGTAAATATCTCATTACTTACAGGAATAAATGTTCTCATCTCTGATTTCCTGTGGCATGGTCTGTTCAAGAAAAATAACCCATACAACCCTTTTCTTCAACTCTTCCAGAATATTGGTTATTATCGCCATCCTCTCTTCTATTAATACAGTACTGTCTGATTGTAAATCAGAAGATCTTTGTCTTTGACTCCATTTTTTAAAAAAATTCCATCCATCAGTGCAAACAACTGCTATTACTTGATAAGTATCTGGAATGTTCTTCTTGTCAAATATGTGCTATTGCCAACATTTTTGTTCTAAAGAGTTCAGTAGCTTCCAACTTTGGAGCCATATATCCTTACCAACCATGTGACTGATGTCAGTGGAAAAGCTAACAGCGTTAATCTTTACTCATTTCTTTCCTGTGGAGGAATACAGTGAAATATACAATTTTAAATGGGCAGGACTGTGCTGTACAAAGAAAACAGAGCTGCTGCCAAAAAAGGCAGCGCCATCTTGTGTTCCCCTTGTTCGCCATGATTTCTGGACATCACTGTGATGTGCATCTCCCTGCCTCTCCCCCCCCCCCCGGCAGCCATCAACAACGTGGAGTGTGGTTGCAGGAACATGTAATGTCCTTATATTATCATATAGCTTAAGTGGTACTGAAAGAGAAATTGGGGACTCAAAAGAGAACCGCTGTTTTTGGTGGTAGCCCCAAAAGCTTTGCAACATGTTGTTCTGCCCTATGTTCCTATATCGAATAGTCAGTTTGGTGTAGTGGTTAGGAGAATGGACTCTAATCTGGGAGAACCGGGTTTGATTCCCCACTCCTCTGCATGCAGCTGCTGGTGTGACGTTGGGTCAGTTACACGTTATTTCAAACCTCTCATGAGCAGTTCTCGAAAGAGCTCTCTCAGCCCTACCTACCTCACACAGGGTATCTGTTGCGGGGAGGGGAAGGGAAAGGAGACTGTAAGCCTCTCTGAGACTCCTTCCGGTAGTGAAGGGTGGAGCATAAATCCAATCTCCTCCCTCCTCCCTCTCCTACTTCTAGTGTTGGCTCCCACACAGATAGACAAATAAAACTGGCTTCTAAAACCAATCATAAAATTTGGGCTTTCCTCATGCCCCTTCAAGTTAAAAAGCAACATCTGCTCACGTGCAGATATCCCACTGGAATCCAGGGAGACTGATCTATAAAAGCTGGGATTGACCAGCAGGAATCATTGGTCTTCGTTAGGAGGAATGAGGGGGCAAATTGTGGAACTTTTAGAGGTGAGTCAAGATCTTATTGCAATGTCTATTGTAACTCACCCCTATCTGTGATATGATGATGTCTCTCATTCTGGCCAGTAAGAGCATCCTGCAAGAGCTTATATTGTACAACACTGGGCTGCAGAAGAAGTTTGCATCTGTGTCTGTAGAGATAGTTTTGCATCCCTGCCATGTTACTCCTTCTTTCTCAGCTAGAGTCTTTGTACTTTCAGTTGTGCTTCTTTTCAAACTAGCACATTTACTGTGGCATACATTTTTGTAATCTAGAGCCTGCGTCATCAAATGTATGAAGTGTTATACTTAGTGGGCAAAAGTATATATCTTTGTATAGTCACATAAGTGTGTGTGGTGTGGGGTAGTTCTTACAGTGTGAGACCAGAAAGTGAGAAACTCTAACCATTGAAAAGACATGGGTGCTACAGTTTATATAGAGCAGAGATGAATACAAGATTCAGTCAAAAGAATAAATGATCCAGTAAGAGTGGGTGTGGAACTATCTCATTAGTGGTGAATTAGCAAAACAAGGTGGATAGCATACATAAAAATGCAAGGGGAGGTGCCATCCTTGTGGTGCCATGCCAGTGGAAGAACATCCACTTGTCATGCAGCAGGTCCCTGTTTCAATCTCTGGCACCTCCAGTCTGAGAGCCAGTTTGGTGTAGTGGTTAAGTGCGCGGACTCTAATCAGGGAGAACCGGGTTTGACTCCCCACTCCTCCACTTGCACCTGCTGATGTGACCTTGGGTCAGTCGCAAGCTCTGGCACAACTGTCCTTGAAAAAGAGCAGTTTGTGTCAGAGTTCTCTCAGCCCCACCCACCTCACAGGGTGTCTGTTGTGGGGAGGGGAAGGGAAAGGAGTTTGTAAGCCGCCCTGAGACACCTTTGGGTAGTGAAGGGCGGGGTATAAATCCAATCCAATCCAATCCTCTCTTCTCTTCTCTTCTCTTCTCTTCTCTTCTCTTCTCTTCTCTTCTCTTCTCCTTCTTCTTAAAAGAATCAGATGGTAGGTAAGGTTGCTGCCTCCAAACTGAGAAATTCCTGGATATTTGGGGGCAGAGTCTGGGGGGGGGGTACGGCTTGGAGATGAAAAGGAACTCACCAAGGATTGAGAATATATTATCCACCCTACAAAAATTGCAACTGATCTGCAGACTAAGGAGATCAATTCCCCCAAAGAAAATGGGAGCTTCAGAGGGCAAACTCAGTGGTATACCATAGATTCTAGGTAAAAACCCTTCCCTGAATTCCCCCTCCCACAGGCAGCTCCAGGAATTTTCCAGGCCTAAATTGGCAACCCTACTCAGCAGCTTCCAACCTGAATCTTCCTCTTTAGTGTGCTGACTTCTAAATCTACCAGGGGATTTTAAATGGTTCCCCACTGGTTTCTGAGTATTTCTATGTACAATCTAATTTGCATCAGTTTATTCTCTTGTGCAGACATAATCTGGTAAATGGCAGAAGGATAATCTTTTCAGATGTTACAAAGTAATTAATGGGGGATGAGGTGAAATGCAAGGCTCTTCTGTCCCCCCCCCCTACTATAGCATAACCTTTTTAAAAGTGCGGGGACTATGTAGACTTGATGGTGGCAATTTCATGTGTTTTTAACCTGTTGCAATCACATATTCCTTTTAACAGAAGGGGCATGAAGAATGCAGACCTTTTCCCTTACCTGCAGGAGGTCTCTGGAGGTACTCTCCTGTCATCCTGAATGTGAATGTTAGAAGTAAGTGGTGGAGGGAAAAATTCTTGGGACACTATAGCCACAAAGTATAGATAGGAACTCTCAGTCTGGGGCAAGTGATGCACTGTATTCTTGGTGTTTGGGGGGGAAATGTCTTTGGACAGCGCTAGCTCTTCGGCTTGGAAACGGAGATGAGCACCACATCTCTAGAGTCGGATTCGACTGGCTTTTGAGCAAGGGAAACCTTTACCTTTACTATAGATGGAACACTATGTCTGAGGCAGTGATGCTCTGTATTTTTAGTGCTTGGGGGGCAACAGTGGAAGGGCTTCTGGAGATCTGGCCCCACTGCTGGACCTCCTGATGTCACCTGGTATTTTTGGCCACTGTGATACAGAGTGTTGGACTGGATGTGCCTTTGGCCTGATCCAACGTTGGCTTCTCTTATGTTCTTATTAGATACAGAGAAGTACACACATCTCTCTTTTGGTCTTAAAATCTGATCTCCTGCCCTCTCTTTGAGAACTTCTGTGTTTAAAAACCCCAGAACTGCAGTAGCCATATCTAGCTTGGCCTTCGGCGTTAACTTCTTAAAGTTCATAATTAGAGTTTAAGGTGCCGGCAAACACCCGCTCCCCATCGTTTTTCTTCTTTGGGTTCCTGTGTTTCACTCAGCTCCCAGAGTCAATGTAGTCATGCTGTTAAGGTTTTTCCATCTCTACAAATGGAAGCCTCACATATTTCCTCATTAATAAATGCTGTTCACTGTTCCATATTTTCATAGCACAGATGTAGGTAGTAAATCTTGATTCCTTCAATTTTTTCTGCTGTAGTAGGGTATCTTTTTGCCTAATGTCTGAATTTATTTATGTTCAAATGTTTGTCACTCTTTGAGCCAGGAATTAGCATTTTGTCATTGGGCATTAGCACAGTGTTCTTTTCCAGACAGATGACTGTAGCTGTTTCCACAAATCATGTGCTGCTAAGGGAATTTCTTCTGCCAGTATCTGGCCATTTACTGAAGACGTTTATCAGCATCATGAGCTGTGCATTTTTAATTCTCACTGCTGTTTCTCTGTGATTTTGTCTCTAGCAGTTTTCTTTCACTCTGTTGCTTTATTATGATGCTTGCCCGTATTTCTGTGAAAGTACTGCATAATGTGGAATGGGACACATTCTCTCTCACACACGCTGCAGAAGAGGAGCATAATAAAATAAAAAATGGCATGCTTATACCAGTGCTATATACACTGTTGTCATGGTCTATAGGAGGAGCTGCTGGAAAAAAAGATTTGCAGGTAAACTCACCCCTCCTTTTCTGAATTGCTTTGACATTTATGTACTCCAGAGCTGAATATGCACAAAAATTCATCTGCAGGAACTGCAGGAGCAATTAGTAACATAGAAGAACAGGCTAGGTTGCCTTCAGTGTTGCCAAATTCAATATATAATGGGGAGCCTATCAATTTAAAATGGGGGTGTAGATCATCAGGCCAAAATAGGCATGCATCCTTCAGTAATGACCCATCCATTTACTAATATTTCCCACTCTAACTTTTTGTTTAGCTCTTCCAGAATGTTGTGTATGTGTTCATGTGTCACTTGGCTGGTTTTCAACGAAGATTTGGTGCTAACTAGTAGCTCAGATGGCTTTAAGGGGCCGTGGACATTAGCTGGCATTGTGGAGGACAGGGCAGTCAGCAGCTATTTTCCATGATAGCTAAACAGAACCTCCAGTTGGTTGATGGTGGTTGTTGCCTTTGTGTGATTTCTGGAACTATCTGCTTGGCTGCTATGGAAAACAGGATGCTGAATTAGACCAGTTGGTATAAGAACATAAGAGAAGCCATGTTGGATCAGGCCAATGGCCCATCCAGTGCAACACTTTGTGTCACACAGTGGCCAAAACCCAGGTGCCATCAGGAGGCCCAGCAGTGGGGCCAGATCTCCAGAAGCCCTTCCACTGTTGCCCCCCAAGCACTAAAAATACAGAGCATCACTGCCTCAGACATAGTGTTCCATCTATAGTAAAGGTAAAGGTTTCCCTTGCTCAAAAGCCAGTCGAATCCGACTCTAGAGATGTGGTGCTCATCTCCGTTTCCAAGCCGAAGAGCTAGTGCTGTCCAAAGATGTTTCCGTGGTCATGTGGCCGGCATGACTAGATGCCAAGGTGCACAGAATGCTTTTACCATCCCACTGAAGCAGTACCTATTTATCTACTTGCAATTTCTTGCTTTCAAACTGCTAGGTGGCTAATCTATACCTTGTGGCTAATAGCTGCTGATGGACCTCTGCTCCATATATTTATCCAATCCCCTCTTGAAGCTGTCAATGCTTGTAGCAGCTGCCACTTCTTGTGGCAGAGAATTCCACATGTTAATTACTCTTCAGGTGAAGAACTACTTGGTTTTATCTGTTCTAAGCCTACTGCTCATTAATTTCACGGAGTGCCCACGAGTTCTTAAATTGTAAGAAAGGGAGAAAACTACTGCTTTCTCTACCTTCTCTATCCCAGGCATTATTTTGTAAACCTCTATCATGTCACTCTTCAATTGTTGTTTCCCCAAGCTTCAGAGCCCTAACCTCTTTAACCTTTCTTCACAGGGAAGGTGTTCCACCCCCTTAACCATTTTAGTTGCTTTTTTCTGCACTTTTACCAATGCTATAATACCTTTTTTGAGGTGCAGTGACAAGAACTGTACACGATATTCCAAATGAGGCTGCACCATAAATTTGTACAAGTGTGCTATGATACTGGCTGCTTTGTTTTCAATCACCTTCCTAATAATCCCCATCATAGTATTTGCCTTTTTATTACAGTCACACACTGTCGACATTTTCAGTGAGTTATCTACCACGACTCCCAAGATCTCCCTTCAACCAATGTATATTTATATTATAGTTAGGATTTTTGGCTCCAGTGTGCATTAGTTTGCACTTGCCCACATTGAACCTCATTTCCCACATTGACACCCACTCATCCAGCCTCAACAGATCCCTCTGGAGCTCCCCACAGTCCTCTCGGGTTCTCACTGCCATGAACAATTTCATGTCATCTGCAGATTTAACCACTTCACTACTTATTCCCAACTCCAAATTACCTGTCTGTAATTTCCTGGATCACCTCTGGAACCTTTTTTTAAAGATGGGGGTTGCATTAGTTACCTTCCAGTCCTCGGGAATGGAGGCAGATTTTAGTGATAGATTACATATTTTTGTCAGGAGATCCACAAGTTCACATTTGAGTTCTTTCAGAACTCTTGGATGTATGCCATCTGGGCCTGGTGATCAGTCAGTTTTTAATTTGTCCATCAGTCATCACTTCAATCCAGCTCAGGTCTTTTGACACCCCTCCTGAAATTGGCAAGCAGCTCCCATCTTCCACAGTGAAGACAGAGGCAAAAAATGTGTTCATCTTCTCTGCCATTTCCCTGTCATCCTTTAGTAATCCTTTAGTAATCCTTTTACCCCTTGGTCATCCAAGGGCCCACAATTTCCCTGGCATGTTTTCTGATACTAATATATTTGAAGAAATTTTTATTGTTGGTCTTCATGTTTTTTTGCAATATGTTCCTCATAGCATCTTTTTGCCTGTCTGATCACCAACTTGCATTATATTTGCCAAAGCCTGTTCTCCTTTTTATTTTCCTCAGTTGGATTAGCCTTCCACCGCTTAAAGGAATCCTTACCTTTTACTGCTTCCATTATTTTATTATTTACGCATGCAGGCCTTTTTTATACCTATTCATACCTTTCCTAACCTGCAGTATTCATTTTATCTGTCATGCCTGCCCCTGCTGATGTCATGCCTGCCTTTGCTGATGCCCCTGAACAGGCTCCTGAGGACCCTGAACAGGCTCCTGAGGACAGTACTGCAGCAGAAAGGGAAAGACTGGATCCTGTAGCTGAAAGCTATCTAAGTGGTGAGGAGGATAGAGCCTCCCAGGGAACACCTGCAAGGGATCAGTCTCTGCTGCAGCCCAGTAATTCATCATCAGACTCGCCTCCACCTGTAACCAGGCTCAGGAATGTAAGAAGACAACAGCTGAGAGAGCGAAGGCAGAATGCACGCATGCGTGCCAGAAGATCTCTTAGCCCTGATTACTGACAGGATCCTGTCCTCACTCCTGGCTAGCTAATGAGTTGATTAGCTAGCACTGTATATATGCAAGTCTGTTGCCAGCAGTTATTTGTGCTGGCAACGTCATTTGTTCAGGACCTGAATCCTTGCATCTCTGCTCCAGACCTTGTGGAATTCTTCTCGGCTTGATCCTCGGCTTTTGACCTTTGGCTTTGTTGACCCTGCGTTCATCTCTGACTCCTCTGGTATTGTTGTGATTTATGGACTTGAAACTTTGGTATGTCTGACCCTGCTTTTGGACTGTGATTTAAACCTGCTTGAACCTTGCTACCTGATTTGCCCGGCTTGACCTCGGACTGTTCCTGGACTTTTGCTTGCTTGTGTCACGCCCCCTGGTCCTGCCGTGACAAAACGACAGTTAGAACCGGATATGGAACAACTGATTGGTTCAGCATAGGAAAAGGAGTACGACAAGGATGTATATTGTCACCTTGCTTATTTAATATATATGCAGAGTACATCATGCGAAATGCTGGCCTGGATGAATCACAAGCGGGAATTAAGATTGCTGGGGAAAAGATCAACAACCTCAGATATGCAGATGATACCACTCTAATGGCTGAAAGTGAAAAGGATCTAAAGAGCCTCTTGCTCAGAGTAAAAGAGGAGAGCGCAAAAGTGGGCTTGAAGCTCAACATCAAAAAAACTAAGATCATGGCATCCGGCCCCATCACTCCTTGGCAAATAGAAGGGGAAGTCATGGAAGTAGTGACAGACTTCACATTCCTGGGATCCCAGATCACCGCAGACTGTGACTGCAGCCATGAAATTAAAAGACGCCTGCTCCTTGGGAGGAAAGCGATGGCGAACCTAA
>NW_015176042.1:117966-131653 GCF_001447785.1 Gekko japonicus | reverse complement strand
TTCAGATGCTTACAGATCGATCCCTTTAAAATCTGCTCTAATATCTTCCCAGTAACAGAAGTCAGACTGGCCGGGATGTAGTTTCCTGGGTCATCCTTCTTCCCTTTCTTAAAGATTGGGATAACATCCGCTCTTCGCCTCCCTCCCTTTGCCTCCCTTACCCTCCAAGAATCTTGTGGCACATCCCCAGTCCTCCAGGAGGCCTTGAAGATGATGGACAGAGGCTCTGCAAGTTCATTAGAAAGTTCTTTGAGCACTCTTGAATGCACACCAGGGGATTCGTATTCATCCAGTGCAGTCAGGTGCCTCTCCACAACCTCCCTGTCAATGTCAACTGGACACTTAGGTGTCCTGTTATGTCCTATACCATCCCTAGATGGGCTCGAGTTCTTCAGGGAGAAAACAGAGGCAAAAAAGTCTTTAAGCCTGTCTGCTTTTTCTCTGTCCTCCACCAGAGTTTCTCCTTCTACTCCCAAAAGCAGTCCAATTGCCTCTTTTACCTTGCATTTGCTTGTCACATATCTGTAGAAGTTTTTCTTATTGTAGCGAGCCTCCCTGGCCAGACCCAACTCATATTGAGCTTTGGTTTCTCTGATGTCTGATCTGCAGTGCCTAGTAACTCTCATATACTCCTCTTTAGAGGTCTAACCTTCCCTCCATTTCTTGACCATTTCCTTTTTCTCCCTTAGCTTATTCTGAAGCTCTCGGTTCATCCACATTGGTTTCTTGGAGCCCTTACCATGTTTCCGTCTTGCTGGAATAGTGAGGGCTTGAGCCCCAAAAAGCTCATGTTTGAGAAGAGCCCACCCTTCACTCGCTCCTTTCTCTTCCAGCACCCCCCCAATGGAATGACTCCCATCAAGCCTTTGAGTTTGTTGAAGTTGGCCCTATGAAAATCTAACCTATGAGTCTGGCTATGAACTTTCTTGACCCCCCACAACAACTAGAATTCAAGGAGGACATGGTCATTACCCCCTAAGGTCCTCTCACCACCTTCACTCCATCTACCAATTCTTCCCTGTTGGTTAATTTTGTCCAGTATGGCCGAGCCTCTTGTAGCTTCCTCCACTATTTGAAAAAGGAAGTTGTCGGCCAGACAGGTCAGGAAGTTGCATGATTCTTGTCGCTTTGTTGAGCCTGTCTCCCAGCACACATCGGGGAAGTCTCCTATAATTATAAGGTTCTGATGTCTGGATACTCTACCAATCTGTTCAAGGAGGGCAGCATCCATTTCCTGTCCCTGGTCAGGCAGTCTGTAGCAGACTCCAACAACAATACCCTTTGTCCTACCTCCCCTTATTTCTACCCATATACTTTCCATGGTGCTGTCAACCACATTCTGCAGAACTTCCTGACAATCTAGTCCTCTCTTCACATACAGTGCCTGTAACGATTTCATGTTTAACTGTGTGTGTGACTTTAAAAGTTTGGATGCATGGCTGTATGATAGTCTAGAGTAGTGGAAACAAGCAAGTGGTGTGATTGGTGAGTGACAGAGAGGGGGAGGGGTTTTGGAAATGATTCTGTGTGGATGAGCAGATATGTCAGTCAAGAGTGTCAGTTAGAGATATGACAGTTGATGAAGATCAGTTAAGTTCTGATTTCTGGGGGAGAAGCAGAAGTTCTGTGTATGAAAGGAGTGAGACCCATCCCGGTGTGGGATGAGTTTAGTTCTGGGGTCTGAAGGAGATACCTTCTTGTGTGTGATATGAGAGTTAAGTGCTGTGTCTGAAAGAAAGTGACAAGCAGTTCTGTGTTGAAACAGTTATAAGCTGAAGCTGAGTGTCTAGGAAACAGTAAAGATTATATGGACTTGGAGGAAAAAGTGATACAAAGTTACCTGAGGAAAAATCCCTGTCAGTAGGGAGCAGACTGTGTGTTATACCTACTTTACTAGTTACATGGTTCTACCCTCGTATTTATGCTTTCTTTAAATAAATCCTATTTCATTCAAGTATACCAGCTCTGGAAAGAATCCTTCCTCAGACCACATAGTTCCTCGAAAGCTTAAACCCTCGATATACCTACCCAGTGATGAATATTATATTATAAAGGTTTGGAAAGCCTTAAATTTCCTGGTGGCAGCCAGATTACCCTGAGAGAAAAACATAAAGTACACTTTTAAAGGGAAACCAGACCTCCCCAGTAAAGGGGTCATCACAGTGCCACTCTGCCTCCTCTTCTACCCTTCCATTTTTCTTGAACAACTCATACCCATCCACTACCACATCCCAGTCATGAGAATCATCCCACCAAGTCTCAGTGATTCCTATTATATCATAGCCCTCTGTTTGCAAGAGAATCTCAAGCTCTTCCTTCTTATTATCCATACTATGGGCATTGGTATATAGGCACTTGTAACCTTGTACCTTTGTTTGACCTGTCCTACCCAGGTGGGCCCCCACTGTTTTCTCTTCTTCATTGAAGTCCCCATGTTGATCGTCCCCTTCCCCTTGTGGCTTCAGTTTAAAGCTCTCCTGATTAAGTTCTCCAGGTTCTTTCTGAACGTTTTCTTCCCTGACGAGAAGTGAAGCCCATCATGTGCTAGAAGGCCTTCTCTAAGAAAACTTACCCCATGGTCCCAGAACCCAAAGCACTCCTGGAATCTCAGCCAACGATTCACCTCGACTATGGTCTGCCCTCTTCGCACTCCTCTTCCTTTGACTGGAAGGATAGAAGATAATACCACCTACGCCCCCAATGCCTTCAACTGCCTTCCAAGAGCTTAATAGTCCTCTTTAATTTTCATGATGGTATTCGCAGCTGTGTCATTCGTCCCCACATGAACCGGCACAAACGGCTACTGATTAGTAGGTCTTTTTAGTTTTGGCAGTCAGTCTGTAATATCCTGAATTCTGGCCCCAGGTAAGCAACACACCTCTCAGAGTAGGGGATCTGGACTGGACACATTCTGTTCCATACCCCTGAGCAGAGTGTCCCCGACAACCACCACTTTCCGTTTCCTCCCACTTCCGTGCGGCACCATACCCTCTTCACTCCCTTTACCAGGTCTTTGTGACTCTCCTTCCACTGTCGTCTCTGTCACCCTCTCAAGCACCTCAAAACAATTATTGAGCTCCAGTGAACCAGAGCGTTGTCTTAGTCGACGTTGTCGGGTTTGTACTGTAGAACTGAGAGAAGGCTCAGAAGGGAGATTGACTCTTCCTTCTTCTCCTTGACTTTCTTCTTCATGTTCTTGCAGAGTTTCCAGGCTCGTGTCAATAAAATCCTCCCCTTCCTTGATTTCCTGAAGGGTGGTGATCCTTTCCTGCAGGCTCTGAACGTTCTCCTCCAAAAGCCTGACCAACTTACACTTCTGACAAGTGAAGCCTGTCTTCTGTTCCAGGAGGAAAACAAACATGGCAGCACTCTATGCAGATGACTGGAAAGGGGCCTTCAGTCAACATCATTGCCATCCAAGTATATTCCAAGAGAACTCTGAGCAGAGTTTTGGGGCCCTCAGGCTAAAAGCCACAGGCCAAGAGCCCTTTAGCTCTCGCCAAGGCTCGCACCTCTGGTGAGAAGGAGCCTTTTGCATGCAAGCACAGCTCAGCATAGTAGGGGGCGGGACTTGTAATCAACAGCAATCAACAGCAACTCACTCAGTCCCCAGCAGCCCCCAAAACACAATTAGCCCCAAACAGAACTTAAACAGAACCACTCTCTAGCAGGCACCAAAAAACCCACTCACCCTCAGCTTCTCACACAGTAGCTAGGAAAAGCAAAAGGCAGAAGGACAAAAATCCCATACCTTCTGGCAGCACCTCACCATGTGCTCTCCACTCCTTGCCTCAGGCCAATCCTTGCCCCAATCAATGTGTAGGTAGGTAAAATCATCTATTATGACACAGTTATTTTGTCTAGCTGCTTTCCTTAATTCTTTTGCTGTTTTTTTTAATCATCATCTAACCTTTGATCTAATGGGCGATAATAAACTCCCAGAGTTAAGCTTCCTTTTGAACACATTATTTCCACCCATAGTGTTTCTGTAAGCGAATCTATTTCTCTTACATTCTCAATTTTACTGGACAGTATAGTGTATACCCTCTCTGATAAATAGAGCCACTCTAGCAGGATTCTAATTTAAGTTCAGTTGCAGAATTGGACCGCACCAAAAGCCATCTGCTCCATCTGACCAAAAGATGAATAAAATGCAATTGTTACATACAGTATTTAATCAAATGAAAGTCTATCTTTCCCTCAGGTGTGCCATTTGCATGCAAGCTGGAGTTATGTTCAATAATTTTTTTGTGTATAATATTTTAAGCAGGTTGTCTTAGCTTTATCATGGTTGTCTTCCTTTTGAGTAAATACGGTAGCTTCTGTCAAGATGGAGATGAGAAAATGAGAGAAGGTAAAGGCAAAGAAGAGCTCACAGAGGGGGGGGGGGAAGCTACGAGCAGTAACCAGGAAGCTTTTACAGAGATAAAGAAGTGCTGCTTGATCAGCCTTGGCCTGTTTGCTGCTGTTAAGAGGCTTCCTTGATGATTTAGCTGGTTTCTCTGTTGTTTGCTCTTTTGGGTAGCAGCCCACATGCTGAATTTCCCACCCTGCCCACACTGTCCCTTGGGCCTTTACTCCTATATTTATCTCTGTAAATTTATAAGCCACAACTCTTCATTAAATGTTTTTGAGGTGGATTGCAGTATTTAAAACCTGCACAGAATGATGAAGTTTTAATCTTTAAAATGATTTATTGCTCAGTAATAAAAATAATAATACTCTGAAATATTTTAAAAGACTAGGAGGAAACAACTAATTAAAATGCTCATATTAATTATTAATTAATTAGCAGTAGCGCTGAAACAATACAGCCCAGTCAATTAAGAGACAGCTGCAAAAATAGCCATATAGAACATATCACTATGGTTATGAGATGCATAAAACATTGCTCAAAAGTTGTAAAACGTTAGCAGTGAGAAAAACAAATGCCAAGGGCAGCAGTTGCAAAGGCCAGAATTCATCTATATGCTTGAATACTAATAGTCACTCCAATGCTGCCTGTACTGTTTGGTTGCTCCTGGGTCTACTCTATAGACTGTGGGAGAGACATAATTTCAAGTCTCATCTGTGCCTTAGACCTGCTGTGGGGTCACAGGCAAGTTTTGGATTTATTTAGACTTGTATATACCAGTTCTCTCACCAATGAGAACCCAAAATGGATTAAAACATCATTCTTCTTTCCTCCATTTTACCCTAACAAGAACAACCTTATAAGGTAAGTTAGGCTGACATAATGTGACTAGCCCAACATCATCCACTGAGTTCCCATGGAAGCGGGGAAATTCAAATCCAAGTCTCCAAGGTCACACTCTGACACTTTAACCACTATACCAGAGGTCCCCAATCTTTTCAAACCTGTGGGCATCTTTGGAATTCTGGCAGAGCTTGTGGGTTCAGCCACAAAATGGCTGCCATAAAACAGCTGCTGCAGGAGTAGGGTTGCCAACTCCCCTGGTTTGCCAGGGGTCCCCCGTTTTTTTGGGGGGAAGCCCCACCCCCAACACCCACAGCCACCTCTCTCCCTTCTCTCTTGAGAGAGAGGGGTGGCTGCCTTTAAGTTTATGGAACTCGCGTTTCCTCCCAAGCCCAATCTCTGCTTGACATCCGGCTTGCAGGGAAATGCCAGCTCCGTGTACTTAAAAAGGAAACGCTGGTTTGCTCTTAGAGGGGAAACGCCGGGTCCATGTACTTAAAGGGGATACACCAGCTCCTTTAAATGCAGGAAACTGGCGTTTCTGGAGATCGGGCGGGCGGGGCAGACGTCCCCAACGTGACGTCATCACGTTGGTGATGCCCCGCCCCCTCCAGGAACGCCCCCAAAATCCCCCGCTGGGGGAGGAAGATGGACTTGGCAACCCTATGCAGGAGGGAGAGCCAGCTACAAAATGGTTGCCAAGCTTACCTATCAGCCACACAGTGAAGATCCTTGTGCTGTGGTGGCAGCTGCTGCCAAAACAACATTTTTAAAAATCTGCACAGCCAATCAAATCTCCAGTGGCTATTCAGAAGCCTTGCTGGGCAAAAGCCCCAACTGGCCATTTTCTAAAAACCCTTGGTGAGAACCAGGAAAGGTGTTGGGGGGTGCTATGATTTCCACAAGCATCAGGTTGGGGACCCCTGTACTACACCATGCTGGCTGTCACAGGATTGTTGTGGATGTGAACCTAAAAATTATTTTATATAGATTCTGGCAGCACAAGATGGGATCCTGTACCAAGAAAGCCATCCATTATTCATATCAGTTGAGCAGATAGCCATTGTCTGTGTCCATCAATATGATTGATTACTCTGTGTGTATCAAAGAACAGACTGATATATCAGCCTGAGGCTTAGCTGTGAAAGCTTTTTTGAAATAATTTAAGATTTAACACCCTTGGCTTCCTGAGGCTACTGAACTTCTCTTTTGAAGTCAATGAGACCTAGGAAATATCAAATGGCTAGATGGATTGGGAGGGGGAAAGAAAAATTAGCCTCAAGCATGACATTTAGCAATGAAAAGAATGAAAGCAATCCTACTGGCCTTCTGGGTCTCAACAATCTTATACCTTGGGTGTGTGGATTTTGGTATTTGTCAGATTTTAAAAATATATAATTTGATATATTTTGCTACACTGCAGGTTTCATGAAACGACACATCTGGCTGAGACATACTTTCTGTGGGTTTTTTTAAAAGGGTTATACCTTTGAGAGAAGGATTTTTTAAAAACACAAATTGCCTTGCTGGACCAGACCAAAGGCCCACCTAGTCTAGCATGATGTTTTCAACTGTAGTCAGTCAGCGTTTGCCAAATTTACAAGCTGAACATCCAGGAATTAACCTTTCTCCATCATTTAGCCCCAACATTTGTAACTTGGAGAGGCCCATAGGCATAAAAATATTATAAGTGGGCATCTTGCTGTTCAAAATCAAGCAGGAAACTAGAGGAACCTTAAAGACAAAAAATACTATTCTGTAATCTGCCCTGAGTTGCTTGGATGAAGAATGGGATAAAAATATACTAAATAATCATAGCAGTAAAAGCAGACAATACAAAAAAGGTAATAAAAAGGTAGCATAAAAATTGGCACTGATTTGCAACATATACCAGTAAAATATGAAAAAAAACCTACTGTCCCTCAAGTTGCAGCCTGTTGTGGGTCAGCCTGAGCTCAGCCCGAAGTCCTCAGGGGAGGAGGACTCCTCATGAGAAGGTGAGCCACACATGGCTGGCTCTGAGTCAGCAGAAGCCAGGAAACAGGCTGATGAGCTGCAGGCTGACCAAGACTTACCACCCAGCTCTGATGCAGCAGGTGAGACTCAGGCCCCGGTCACATGAAGCATTTGCCCAGCTGAAGGCACGGGAGTCCCGCGGAGTATCCGGGCGCAATCACACAGGAATCTGGGAGGTGTAGCACTCCCGTGGCGACCCCGTGGCAAGCCGCTGAAGTAGTGCAGTAAAATACTAGTACACCGCATGTACTAGCAAACACTTTGCCACGGGCCGCCTATGGAAGCCTCCTGCTGTGATTGCGCCAGCGCGTGGCTTCCTCCCCCATCATCCTCTTTGCTGCGGGGAAGCCACCGTCATGTCTGATTCCATAATACGCATCAGAATGCAACGGCGCAAATAGCCGTGCTTCCCCCCCCCCCCCCCCTGTTTTGTTTTTTTATAACACCCGCCCCACACGAGACAGAAGCTTGATTAAGACCAGTCCACCAAACTCACCTCCACCCTTTGAGGGCTGGAGACAGAAGCTTGATTAAGACCAGTCCACCAAACTCACCTCCACCCTTTGAGTGCTGGAGACAGAAGCTTGATTAAGACCAGTCCACCAAACTCACCTCCACCCTTTGAGTGCTGGAGACAGAAGCTTAGAAGGGAACTGCAAGCAAGGAGGCAGAGTTCTCGTCTCCTGGCCCATCACTAGCTGCTTGCTGATGACAGCCTGGAGTAGTTGCAGCAGTACTCCCAAGCAGCTGGCTGCTAACAAGGGCTTGATAGGAAGTGCCTATAGAACCCAGTGCTGGGAGCCTGCATGTTGTGGAAGCAGCAAGGCACCAACCTCTTGACTCAGTGACCACAGCACTGAGCTCCGCTCCCGCAACCCTTGGACTGTCTTTTGGCTCTGGAATATTTCTCCCTGCATTTGAGAATGACCTTGGACTGCTGGATCTTGCTTCCTGTATAATGTTCTGAACTAGACTCTGTTCTCTTGGTAACTGATTGAACTTTGACTCTGACTCTGGAATTTGGCTTGGACTGACCCTAGATTCTGACACAGCCTAAAACTAACATAAAGGAGAATCAATATAAGACCTGGTCAGTATAAAAAAGGGCCAATACAGCACAACAATCAAAACTAGAAACAGAACACTCAAGCAAAGGCAATGTTTCAAAAGTAATTTATTTAAAAAAATTATACCCCACCTCTGCCCTCTTAAGGGCCACCAAGGTGGCCAACAGATTGAGAACCAGGGCTCTTTTTGTAGAAAAAGCCCAGCAGGAACTCATTAGCCACACCCTGACAGCACCGCTCATTAGCACATTAGGCCGCACCCCCATGTTACTAGAAATGTGGTCATCCAGCCACACCCACCTTTCCCTTCTTATTCTGTTTACCTTGTTTGTTGTCAAAACCCAGGGCTTTTTTTTGTAGCAGGAACTCCTTTGCATGTTAGGCCACACACCCCTAATGTAGCTAATCCTAATGAGTTTCTGCTATTGGGTGTGGCCTATTATGCTAATGAGTTCCTGTTGGGCGTGGCCAACTCGGGAGCCAGCCAGAACTCCGTTCCTGTGCGTTCCTGCCCAAAAATAGCCCTCCTGAGAACATACATAATAAAAGCATTAGAAACTATTAAAATAAAACAGGGGACAGACAAATCTCTCTGGGAAGAGAGTTCCAGAGTTTTGGTGCCATGACTGAGAAGGCCCTCTCCCGTCATGCTACCTGTCTAATCTCAGAAGGTGGGGGCACCTGAAGCAGGGCCTTGGAAGTTGACAGTAGTGGTTTGATAGGTTTGTAAGGGAGTAGATGGTCCTTCAGGTATATCTATCCCAAGTCATGTAGGACTTTCAAGTTCAACACCAGCATCTTGAATCACGCTTGAAAACAGATTGGGAGCCACTGTAGATGGGCCAGGACTGGAGTGATATGGTCCCTATGACCCACTCCAGGTAACATCCTGGCTGCAGCACTCTGCACCAACTGGAGTTTCAAGGGCAGCCCAACATAGAGTGCATTGCAGTAATCTAATCTAGATGTAACCAGGGCACACACTACTGTGGCCATGTCCGTTCTGCCCAAGAGAGGCTGCAGCTGACTAACCTGCAGAAGCTGGTTAAAGGTGCTCCTGGCCACAGCTGCCAGCAGTAGGGTTGGGTCCAAGAGCAGTCCCTTCAGTGCCTTAAGCTGGCACTGAAAATTTGATATACTTTGTGCCAGATGAATAGTTGTCAATGGCATTCCAAGACTGAGATGCCAGAACGGAAAAGGCTTGTCTAGCTCATCTCACTTCAGAAAACAGGGGCACACAGAAAGTGCCCCCCCAGGTGTTCCCAATTGGCAGACAGCTTCATATTTTTATTTATTTTATATTATTTATAGTTCTCCTTTCTCACAGGGACTCAAGGTGGATTACACTGAGTAAATAAACACAACCAACAAAGTAGAACATTCAGTAAACAATGCATTATGATGGTAGAAGTCTGGAACCAACCTGAAATCTAATAGACAGAACTGAAGCAAAACATGAGTATTAACACAACCCATTAAACAGTGCAAAAATTGCATAGTAGGATCCTACTTACAGTATGTTGTACACAGCAGTCCCTTATCATTTATCCAAGTAACTTTGTAAGCCACTTTGTACAATGCCACCCTATTACCTGCATAGAAAAGCCCATTCAGTTTTACATAGTTTTCAGAAAGCCAGAAAAGTAGGAGCCTTCCTGACTGCCTCATGTGGGCCATTTTATAAGGTGGGGGCCATAATGGAGAAAGCATGGGTATGGGCAGTTGTTGATTTTGCCCATTTGCTGGTTGGCACTTGTAGAAGGCCCTGTGCAGATGAGGAAAGCTGTCATGGCAAAGCAAAGGGGGAGAGGTGGTCCCACAGATATGACCATAGCTATAAAGGACTTAAATTAAGCCTGGTAACTAATGGACAGCCAATGAAGTGTCTGCAGAATGTATGTTCTGTTTAATTCCTGATAATAGCCAAGCCACGGCATTCTGCACCAACTAGAGTTTCCAAATTGATTTTGAGGGTAGACCAATGTCCTGATATTACTGTGGCATGGATCCAGGTGGCCAGAGCAGTTGTATCAAGCTATCTTATGGGCTAAGCTGAGTTGGATGAAAGCCTTTTTTTTGCAGCTGCATTAACTTGCTTCTCCAGCAATAAAGTTGGGTCCAGAGAGCACTCCGATCAGGGTCCCAAAACCGACTGACTCTCCCCGGACCCAAGGATGCCAGGCTGGCAATAACCAGGGCCAGGGCTTTCTCGGTGGCGGCTCCTCTCTGGTGGTATGAGCTCCCAGAAGAGATCAGGGCCCCGTAGGACCTTATGGAGTTCCACAGGGCCAGCAAGATGGAGCTCTTCCACCAGGCCTTCAATTAGGAGGAGCCGCCTCGATAGAAAACCCTGTCCTCTGAAGCTATCAGAACAGCCTGT
Source organism: Gekko japonicus (assembly GCF_001447785.1). Classification (NCBI taxonomy): domain Eukaryota; kingdom Metazoa; phylum Chordata; class Lepidosauria; order Squamata; family Gekkonidae; genus Gekko; species Gekko japonicus. The sequence goes on along the minus strand of NW_015176042.1, from coordinate 120,993 downwards.
GCCAGTTGAAGAAGAAGAAAAAGAGATTGGATTTCTACCCTGCCCTTCTGGCTTTCTATAAGGTTAGATCTACAGGCTGACCACTAGGACAGTATACTGAAGGTTGGCCGTCATCTTTTAAAATCTTCTAAAATTTATTTATTTATTAGTATAATCAATGTTAGCACCTTTTAATGTTAGAATGTTTATATGGTTTTAGGATTATTTAAACTGTCCATTGTGTGTTTTATTCTTTCTGTAAAACGGCCTGAGACGGCTCTGGCTGGGAGGGCAGGCTATAAGTCTGATAATAAAATAAAATAATAAATAACCCCAAGGCTTTTAACTGAGTCAGCAAAGGTCCACTGAACTCCATAAAAAGTGGAGAGCACTCTGCCTTCCCAACCAGTATAATGACATCTGTCTTTTTTAGTTTCAATTTGTTCACTCTTAGCCAATTTACCACAGCAGCCAGGCAGCTATTCAGGTCCTTTACCATATCACCAGGAGATGTGGATAAAGATATATAGAGCTGGGTAATGTCAGCACACTGATGACAACCAACTCCAAAATATGAATCGTTTGTTCTAAGGCAGGGGTGTCGAACTCATTTGTTATGAGGGCTGACATAAATGAGACTTTGTTGGGCTGGGCCATGTGTGTTATAATGCGATGCCAGGTAGCAGAGATTTAAACTTTATAAAGGACACAAACACAAAGGTTTTTTTAACTTAAAATAAAAACATGCTTAAAACATTAGCACTCTTGCAATATTTTGTTTATTTTACAGTGTCTGATAACTGACACCACTTGCTCTGAATTATTGCATCAAAATGTCTGTGCTATTGTATATCTAAAGAAGGGAAAAGAGAACCTAGATGGTGACTGAATGAAGATTCGTTGGATCAGCAAGAAATTGTAAACACTATAAGTAAAGAAACCAAACATTTTTTTCAAACAAACTTGACCCAAGATATACAGATACAAACAGTCTGGGATGCCTATAAAGCAGTAATGAGAGGGCTATTAATATAATTGAATAGCAGAGAAAGGAAAAAGAGACTGGAACAATAAGTTAATATACTGGAAAAAATTCGAGCAAAGGAAAAAGAGTTAAAGAAAAGACTGGGGAAAAAGCAAGTAATTAAAGAGATTCAAATTTTACAAGAGCAATTGAATACATTGATGAATCAAGAAATTTACTGGAACTTGAAAAAGCTACAACAGAAATCATTTGAAGGGGCAAACAAACCAGGAAAATTCTTGGCGTGGCAATTGAGAAAAGACGAGAAAATAAAATAATAAACAAAATAATAGAAGGAGACAAAAAATTGTGGATAGTAATGGAATTAAAAGAGCATTCTCTAAGTATTATGCAAAGCTTTTTCAAAAGAAGTTAACAGATAAAGATAAAATACTTGGACAAGTTGAAGATGCCAAAAATATCAGAAGATATTAAGGCAATGTTAAACAGTCCAATTACGAAAGAAGAGATCTATAAGGCAATTCAGGAGGCAAAGTTAGGGAAAGCTCCTGGACCAGATGGTTTCACTGTAAAGTTCTATAAGAAATTTAAACTTTTGAACTTTTGACAAATGAAATAAGAACAACTAAGAAAATACCAGAATCGTGGAAAGAAGCAACAATCTCACTTATACCTAAAGAAGCACAAGATTTAACAAATGTGAAAAACTATAGACCAGTCTCTCTTTTGAACAATTACTACAAATTATTTGGGAAAATTATTTCAGAGAGATTGAAGATGTATTTGAAAGGATGCTATTGAAGAAGAACAAGCAGGTTTTTTCCAAATAGACAAATAAAGGACAATATAAGAGTGGTGATTGATGTGATTGAGTACTATGACAAACATCCAGAAAAAGAGGTCATTTTTTTCTTTGTGGATGCAGAAAAAGCTTTTGGCAATTTAAATTGGAACTTTATGTACTGTGTGATGGAAAAAATGGATATTGGAGAATCATTTAGAAATATAATTGAAGCAATTTATTTGGAGCAAAAAGCAGCATTGGTAATTAATACAGAGATGACGGAACATTTTAAGGTACAAAAGGGGACGGGCAAGGGTGTCCTCTATCCCCGTTACTATTCATATGAATATTGGAAGTACTGCTGGGATGGATTAGAGAAGATAAAGAAATCAAGGGCTTAACCAACAAAGGATTTTCCTATAAGTATAGAGCTTTTGCGGATGATGTAATGTTTATGGTGGAAGATCCTTTACGGAATTTACCATTGCTCATGGAGAAAATAAAAGAGTTTGGAGATCTAGCAGGTTTTTATGTAAACAAAACCTAGCAGGCTTTTACGTAAATAAAAACAAATCCAACGTGATGTGTAAAAATATGACTGGTGTGAAACAGGAGGAACTACAGAAGTTAACACAGTGCGAAGTTGTCAAAAAGACTAAATATTTAGGTATCAATTTGACAATGAAAAATATAGACCTTTTTAAGAATAATTATGACAAACCTTGGCCCCAAATACAGCAGGATATAAAAAAAATGGAATACAATAAACTTGCTAGAATGACATATGCTCAATGCTGGAAGCAAGACAGAACTCCCAAAATTGGGGAGTGGATACAGAAATTACTTTTTATGGCGGAAATGGACAAAATGACAAGAAAGCTTAAAAATCTGGAAGCAGAAGAATTTTTCGCAGACTGGATAGACTTTAAAGAATATTTAGAGAAATATTGGGATGTTAAAGAACAACTTAATCTGCTTTGATAACTATTGAAAAAAGAATGATATTAGAAGAAGGATAAATGTATAAGAATAATAGTTGAAAGATATGTTACCTGTAGAATGTGATTAACGAGTAAGGGGGAAAAGGAGAGAATTTAAGATGTGGGCTGGAGGTTGGAGCACTGTGGGAAGTCAAAAGGGGTGGGGAAATAGGAGAAAAGGATGTATAACAATTAGTAGTATGATGTATGTTTGACCTCTTAATTGTTGTTGTTGTTCAGTCGCACAGTCGAGTCCGACTCTTCGCGACCCCATGGACCAGCTCCCGCCAGGCCCGCCT
>NW_015176042.1:117638-117884 GCF_001447785.1 Gekko japonicus | reverse complement strand
TCTTTGACCTTCAATCTTTCCCAGCATCAGGGTCTTCTCCAGTGAGTGCTCCCTTCTCATTTGGTGGCCAAAGTATTTGAGCTTCAGTTTCATTATCTGGCCTTCCAGGGAACAGTCAGGGTTGATTTCTTTTAGGATTGACTGATTTGATCTTCTTGCAGTCCAAGGGACTCTCAAGAGTCTTCTCCAGCACCATAGTTCAAAAGAATCTATTCTTCGGCGCTCGGCCTTCCTTATAGTTCAACT
>NW_015176042.1:73651-117058 GCF_001447785.1 Gekko japonicus | reverse complement strand
TTCCGTAGTTTCTTGTGATCCACACAGTCAAAAGCTTTAGCATAATCAATGAAGCAGAAGTAGATATTTTTCTGGTACTCTCTTGCTTTCTCCATAATCCAGCGAATGTTGGCAATTTGATTTCTAGTTCCTCTGCCTCTTCGAAACCCAGCTTGTACTTCTGGTAGTTCTCTATCCACGTATTGTTGAAGCCTAGCTTGTAGGATCTTGAGTATGACCTTGCTAGCGTGTGATATGAGTGCAATTGTGCGATAGTTTGAACTTTCCTTGGCATTGCTCTTCTTTGGGATTGGAATGTATACTGACCTTTTCCAATCCTGTGGCCACTGTTGCGTTTTCCAAATTTGCTGACAAATTGAGTGCAGCACTTTAACAGCATCATCTTTTAAGACTTTGAATAGCTCAGCTCGAATACCATCACCTCCACTAGCTTTGTTGTTAGTAATGCTTTCTAAGGCCCATTTAACTTCACATTCCAGGATATCTGGCTCGAGGTCAGTGATTATACCGTCGTGGACTTCTTAATATATCCTAATAAATTGTTTTTGAAAAAAAATGTCTGTGCTATTGCAATCTTGAGTATGCTGTTCAGGTGTGTATCTGTAAGCTGCAAACCTAGGATGACACAGCAGCAGTAGAGCTCGAAGAAGAGGCAGAAGACTGTGGGCCTGATAGAAGCTCTCCAGGGGTGTGATCTGGCCCCCAGGCCGCATGTTTGACACCCCTGTTCTAAGGATTTTACATAGAAATTTAAAAGCATAGACAATTGTGCTCTGTGGAACCCTGCAGGATAGGTCTCACACTGATAACTGATTTTCAGCAGCAACCCTTTGCGTCCAATCTTTGAGGAATGATTTGAATAATTTCAACACACTTACTTCTGCCTCCAAGTGCCTCAATAAGATGGAATCCATGGTGTCAAAGACAGTAGATAAATCCAGTAAGAGCAACAAAGAGCCAGAGAACTGATCTCAGCAATCAAAGCATGTCATCAGTACAGCTTAGGGTTCCCAAGTACCTACCTACGATCCAGCGGGGGACACATACTTCCCGACTGGAAGATTCCTGCTTGGAACACAGGCGCTGCACTATTCTGTCTCCCAGATGTGACGTAGGCACGTAGCTGGGCGATGCTCTGGTAATGGGACTGGAAACCATTGCTAGAGCATCGCCTGGCTATGTGCCTACATCATGTCTGGGCGACGGAATAGTGCAGCGCTTGTGTTTTCCCCGTGGGAATGGTCCCGCGAAGAACTATACATCCCCGCTAAATTAAGGTAAGTACTTGGGAGCCCTGGTGCAGCTGCACACATTGAACCTAATTTCTCCTAGGGGTCGATGAGTTATTTGATGCCAAAATGTGGGTGCCTCCCACATTCCATGCATTACTCAAGGTAGCAAAGGACTTCTGGGAGAAATCTGCTTCTGCACCTCCTATGTCAAAACCTTGTATGAGATCCAACAGGAAGGGTGTAATTTTTTATTTGCCCATCTTTCCTCAAATCTATAATGGCAGAAGCCTGCCTGGGAACAAGGAGACAAACACCTCATTTCATATCTGCAGTGAAGGGGGGAAGAAAATTAGACAGCAAAGGTAGAAAATTCTGCTCTTCAGCTGTATGTCCTTGAACATTTCAGCTCTCTCATCTGCATATCAAGACACTGATATTTTCTATGAGAGGAAGTTCCTCCAGATTTCCTACCGAATTAATTTAATTAATTGAATAATTATCGTATGGCATTGTGTGTAGAATAGAAGGAGATCCTAAGATTGTCTGGTAGCTAAAAGTTTGAGCTATTTTTAGTCTTATGCACCACTAGGTGGTAAGATAGACTTATTTTTAAGGCAAGAGACATTTCAGAGGTGGTTTGCCATTGCCTGGCTCTGTGTCACGACCCTGGTATTCCTTGGAGGTCACCCTTCCAAATACTAGCCAAGGCCGACCGTGCTTAGCTTCTGAGATCTGATAAAGTCAGGGCTTTTAAAAATTTTTACTAATGTATCAGAAGGAAGTTTTCCAAAGTCATCTGCTCTGCAACTCAGTTGAGTTCCATGGTTCTTTGAAGGATGCCCTGGATTTCTGGATCTTGTCTTCACTCCCTGATTCCAGCCCCCACCCACATCGATAAGAAACAGACTGTTTAAAGAGATGGAGTCCTTCATGCAAGAATTTTTGCACACTGTCTCCAGCTGCAGCTCCTCCTCTTTGTATGCATAAACTTTTTCATCTTCTACAACAAGAATGACCAACTGCTGATTTTCTCCATTTTTCACAAAGGAATTGACAATTGGTCTTCAAGAACGATACTATTTGCTTTACTAAGAGGCTGTTTTGTACCCTACAGTCAGGTTTCCTCAAGTGGCACTAGTTCCTTGGCCCTGGGGCTGACCAGGCTTGGAGAGATGGTAACAGAAGCCCTCTGCCTGGTGGATGAGTTGACCCAGCAAGGTTGTCTTCCTAGGGCTCAGCAAGTAGGCAGGGAGGTAATTGGGACCAGCTGCACTGCTGGCAGGTGCTGGAGTACCTGAGGCATTGGCCAGAATCCTGTGAGGTAGTACCGTCCTCAACCACTCTACTGTAGACCTACAGTGAGGGTGTGTGCAGCCAGTCAGTCACTTGGCCCAGGCTGAGGTGGCACAAAGGAGGGAATTTGCTGTTGTACCTGTGGAGTGGGAGAGGGCCTCAGGTTACAGGCTTGGGCTTGAGTACTGCTCAGTGAAAGCCTAGCAGCTGACTTAGGGGGTTGGTGATGAGGTTTCTCTTGCAGGCGCAGGCCTGGCAGAGTGGCCTCTGGTGCTGCTGACACCTCTGCCCAGGTGCCTCTACAGTGTTGTTCCCTCCCTAGTTTCTCAGGTCCTCCTCAGCCATTGCCACTGGTTCCTTAGGCTCCTCCCTCGAAGACTCTGAGACATTTTTCACACAAACGGGCCTCCTCGCTCCTGCATTTGTATTCCTCCGCAGCTTTCTTTAGTTTCTGCAGAGGTATTTTCAGTCTGAGGAGCAAAAATGCAGTTCGCTCCCTCTTGTGGCGCAGCAAGGGAATTCCTGGAAACAGGGAAGTCCAATGCTGTGCTGAAAGAGAGGACAAACTTAATTTTTGCGCCTCGGACTGAAAATACCTCTGGAGGAGGAATACAAATGCAGGAGCGGGGAGACCCATTTGTGTGGAAAATGTCCCAGTTAGATTCACTGAGCTAGTCAGAGGGCATTCTGACAGCAGCAGATCATAACTTTTTTCCATGTAGTAGATTATGGCTCCCAGGATCATGGCCACTGAAATTGTTCTAAGGTGCCACACCTGACTGGACTTCATTGCACTAACCCCTTTGGTTAAAGGAAGGACAGAGGATTTCTTTTTTTGAAGGAGAAAGTCTGTGCCCCAGCAAAATTGATGATATTCTTGAAAGGATCCAGAAGTCAGCTGCTCATTCTGCATGCCTTGCATCTACATCTACAACCTACATCTACAACCTACAAGACCCACTCCGAATGGTTCAGCTCCTTTATCAGAGCAGAACTCCTGCTCTTGCTTGAATCATGCAAGTTCTTCTGTGCTATGTCACTTCAATCCTCTCAAGTCTCAGTTTACATCTCAGGGCTTCTAAGTCATCTGGAGGCTATAACAGGGTTTTTTATCTCTCCTTCTCCCCACCAGCTGTCCCATGCCTCTGTCATGTTTTACCATCATGGAAAACTATTACCACCAATGCCTGGTTTCTGATCATCATCGAGATGGGGTACACAAGAAAGTTTGCTTTGCTCTCCCCATTCAAACCATTCAAATATACTTGCCCTGAACTTACCCCCCTCCTTGAGAATGATTCCCTCCTGCTCAAAGGCTGTAGAAGAAGTGCCACTCTTCCAAAGAGTCTAGCATTCTGCTCCACTGTTCCAAAGAAAGATGGAGGTCCTCATCTTATCACAAAGGGTCAATGTATTCATCAGAGTCAAGAAATGTAGGGCAATAATGGTGGTATGGGAGCTTGGTTTGCTTCTGTGGTTTCACAGATGTTAACTTCCATACTTCCATTTAGCCACAACTTCACAAATTCTTATGTTTTACAGAGTAAACAATACTGAGTTAGAGGGACCAATAAGGCAGCTTTATATATGTATGTGTGCTCGAAGGATGTTGTTGTTGTTCAGTCGCACAGTTGAGTCTGACTCTTCATGACCCCATGGACCACATCACGCCAGGCCCTCCTGTCTTCCGTGGCATAGAGTTTCCATGGCATAGTTTCCCCAAACAGTATATGTGATCATTTCATGTTATTTGAATGGCACCAATATAAGACTGGAAAGGGCTTTTTAATAGCTCTCAGAGTTCCCACAAGATAAAAATATATTGTTTTATCAACCCATGTCTTTTTGACAATCATATTCTAAGTATTCTATCTATATAGTTTTTCTACAGTCTCTTCTCCTTGCCCTCTTGAACATTCCCATTTTTATAACCTTGGCCTTCATCAGTCTCTAATGAGCAGTCTGGAGCTTCAGATATACTAGAGCATAGTGCAGACTTTATTCAGTGCATCAGCTCTCATGGACTGTCCATCAGTGAAATAAGTTTTTGTGGGAATGCTTTACCTAATGCTGCATAGATTAACTGGGTCTACCTCTGTAAAGTTTACTTTTTAAAGTCAATTTTATAGAGAGGGTTGTGTTTGTGGTTAAAAAGTTCAAAAACACTGGAACCTAATGATTTGTAACCAAAATGAAAGTCTATGCCTGTTATTGATTTTACTTTAATTCCTTGGAAGCAATATTGATCCTCAAAAGATACATTTCAACACTTCGTATCTGGGACATAAAGCATTTTCCATGCCATTGATTAATAGAGACTATATATCATTTTAATGAGGCACTATCTCTTCAATGAAGCACCATGTTAAGAATAAAAGATCCAATCTAGATTCCTCACCAAAGAAAACAAGCAGAAAGGTTTTCATTCCCTGCTTACAACCTTAAGAATAATTCTCACATCTAAACAGCAAAGTTTCTCTATGGACTGTTGTAGTAATAAGCACTTCTGTGTCTGTTTGTGTTGATTAGTATCATTACCTTGAGTAGTACTTTTAGAACAAGTAGAAAGTCATTGGCACTGCAAAACAACCCAAGTGGGAAGGAAATCGCATTTAAAGACACAGTATGTCAAGATGAGAAAATTAGGCTATGGTGGTATTCTATAAATAAAGCTATTCTTTGTTTATTTGTATGTAGCTTGGTAGACTGGGACAAAACAAGATGATGTGGTGCTATGAGGCATAGGCTGGCTTGCTTAATCACTTAGCCACAAACAATGAATGCTGATTAATTTACAATCATGATCAGCTAGGAGTTCTTCCCAAGGTGTGGGCTGGGAGGGCAGTTTGAAGTTAGCTAGACAAAGCCATTTTATAGTGGTCTTGGTGGTAGCGGGGCTCTTGCACAGTTGTCATGGAGATTCTTTTTTTAAAAAAATTATTATTAACTTTATACCCCGCCCTCCCCGGATGGGCTCAGGGCAGCTAACAAATGAGGCACATATGCCAAGATTAAACACGTAAAAACAGGATAAAACAAGCAATAAAACAATAATTCATACAAGAAATACAAGTGCTCTAGATGTCACAAATAACTGATGGGGTCACACATGACAAAGTGGTCCCAGAGCGACACGGTAGACTTCAGGTGGTACAGCGATGTGTCTTCCTCTCAGGGCCATCTCGTTCCCCGATGACACCCACTCCATTTAGTGGTGGTGGTACGGTGATGGTATAGTGATGGTGGTGGCTCCTACTCAAAAGCCTGGCGGAAGAGCTCCGTCTTGCAGGCCCTGCAGAACTGCGCCAGGTCCCACGGGTCCCGGATCTCCTCCGGGAGCTCATTCCATGCTAACCTTATTCTTATGCTCCCCAGTGCAGTAGCCAAGTAGATAACTTGTTAACGTTTACTATTTAACATTTTTGTAGTATGGTAGGTGCTGTAAATAACAGAAAGTTATGAAGTCTCTGTGTAAAGGGTTTGCAATCTACATTGCTAAACAGCATTGACTCATGTGTACAGCTCCTCAAAGAATTATTTACATCCCAATCCTTCTGAAATGCTAATCTGCATCATTATGAGCCACTGAAAGGAAATAGAGATAATTTCCTTTCATTACTTTATAGAAATACAGAAGAGATTCCCCCCCCCTTATGAGTCATTGTTTCTCAGATCAAAGAGAGTGGATGTTTTGCAGGTGGCCACTTATACCTTTTGAAGTTTCATTTCACCCTTTTAAAAAACATTTTCAAAAGTAGCATTTTGCTTGCAAAAATTTACTGAGCTGCAGCTGGAAATGGTTTAGGAGAAAAGTCTTAGATGATGGTGTCGATTCTAAACAGTGATACAGACTCAGCATGGTGACATACTAATGGACCAGCCAGTAGTTTATAAATGTGCAAGTACCTAAATTTCACTTAATTCCAACAGGAAAATTAATATTTGAAACATAAGACGGTCAAGCAAAAGTGCTCACATCAGTTTGAAGTTATAGCAGATTCAGCCCAGTGTAACTGATATTTAGATATTCTAGTATTGCCATTTACAGAGTTAGTTTGGTGTAGTGGTTAAGTGCGCGGACTCTAATCTGGGAGAACCGGGTTTGATTCCCCACTCCTCCGCTTGCACCTGGCTGGATGGCCTTGGGCAAGCCTTAGCTCTGATAAGAGCTGTCGTTGAAAAAGAGCAGTTTCTGTCAAGAGCTCTCTGAGCCCCGCCTACCTCTCAGGGTGTCTGTTGTGGGGAGGGGAAGGGAAAGGAGTTTGTAAGTCGCTCTGAGACTCCTTTGGGTAGTGAAGGGCAGGGTATAAATCCAATCTCTTCTTCTTCTTCTTTCCAGAAGAAAGTTATCCTTGAGTACCACCTCATTCTCCTCTCTGGTTTGAGTTTCGACTAGAACTGGGGAAAGTTCATTTTGCATGTGTGTATATATATATAGGAGCTGTGGTGGCTCAAGTGGTTAAGACGCTGAACTGCAGGCTGTGGAAGGTCAGTAGTTCAGCAGTTCGAGACCCGGGTGCCGCATGATGGAGTGAGCTCCCATCTCTAGTTCCAGCTCCTGCCAACCTAGCAGTTCGAAAGCAAGAAATTGCAAGTAGATAAATAGGGACCACTTCGGTGGGAAGGTAACAGCGTTCCGTGCGCCTTGGTGTTTAGTCATGCCGGCCACATGACCACGGAAACGTCTTCGGACAGCGCTGGCTCTTCGGCTTGGAAACGGAGATGAGCACCGCAACCCTAGAGTCGGATTCGACTGGCTTTCAAGCAAGGGAACCTTTATATATATATAGGTTTGCCAGATGGTTTAAACAAAATACTGGACACACTTGATAAATTTTTTATTGAATTGTACACACGCGCACACAATAAAAAAGAAAAATGTCCTGTCCCTTTAATAAAGGCTTATGTATGGAAATGAATTATTGAAGCTTTTAATGGCACGGAGGTAAATAAGATCCTATTAAGCCTCTATTAAAAGGAGAATATATTTTTCTCCTAGTTCTAGTCTGCCATGCTAACCACTACTATATCACAGTTTCCCCTGAATTAATACATACAAATACATATAGGGATTTCTGGTTTTTAAATGGCTGTATAGCAGGTAGAAATTACAGTCAATAAAAGGTCAAGTTTTCTTTGTATTACTATCCTATAGCTTCTGAAAAGCAAACGCACTGAGTTCCTGATTGTATTATGGTCTCCGAGGGACAACTAACAAAATGCAAATATATATTCAAGTGTTGCACATGTTTTGCCACAGTCTCTGGTTCAAGTCTCCTTCTCCCAGACTCTTTCAGTTTGCCCCCCACCCCTACTTAATGGGACATAACACAACACCCACATCTGTGCAGAGATCTTTGCACATAGCATGCATAGAAAAATAGCATGTCAGGGAAAAGACTAAGCTGGACCTCATCTCTCTGACATCTAGTTTTCTATATGCAGAAGAGTTTTTCTTATTTATTTGCTTTTTTAATACCTCAGTTTTCTCCAGAACGAGAAAGTTGTTTTCATCACTGTCTACTCTTCCATTTTATCATCACAACAACTGTGTTAGGTAGGTTACTCTGAGACTGTGTGATCGTCATGAATTTTGCCCTATTTGTGATTTGCAAACCAAAGTTCATGATGGGTCTAACATCACAAACTTTTATGAACATTTAAAGCAGTTCTTGGTGGTTTGTGGATAGAGAAGAAAGCAGGGGTTTAAAGGGACTCCCCTTAAACCCCTGCTTTCTGTTCCCTATGAAAGCAGCAAAAACAGCTCAGTGGCATGGAGCAGCCTGCTCCCTGCTGCTCAGCTGTTTCAGGCTGTCTTGTGCAGACACTTTAAACTTTAAAAGGACTGCAGAAGACAGCTTGTGAAAGCCTAAAAAACAGCTGAGTGGTGGGGAGTGTCTTCACTGCTCAGCTGTTTTGGGCTGTCTGAGTGGCGGGGAACAGGCTGCTCCCATCACTCAGCTGTTTTTCTGGCTTTCTGCAAACCTTGTTTAAAGGGACTGTGGTTTGGCAATGAACCATGAACTTACATGAACCACATTTGGTTCAGTTCATGGTTTGGTTTGTGATTCGGCAATGAACCATGAACTTACATGAACCACCTTTTCCCAGTTCTTTCCCAGCCCTACTCATTTCTAACTTGTGTGTAAGGGTTCTTTGGAAAGGAGCTCTGTGTGGTAAAAGAGATAACCTGTCTGGAGGTAACCTGTCTGGAGAAAAGGAAATAAAATCCTCCCTTTCTTTACTTGAGGCTCAGCTACAAAGTAGTTACAGTCATTGGGGAAAAGTCTGTAACCTTTGGGGGAAGTGAAGTTGAGAACCAGTTTTAATTTATATATGCAGGGTTGCCAGGTCCCCTGGCTACTGGTGGGGGATGGGAGGGTAGGATTGCCAGATCCAGGTTGGGAAACTCCTGGAGATTTGGGGGTGGAGCCTGGGGAGGACAGGGACCTCAGCAGGGTATAATGCCACAGAGTGACCCTCCAAAGCATCTATTTTGTCCAAGGGAACTGATTTCTGTGGTCTGGAGATGAGCTGTAATTCCAGGGGATCCCCAGGTCCCACCTGGAGACTGGCATCCCTATATGCATTTACTCTATTAAGGCCCCAGTCACACAGCAAAGTTGCCGCGGGAGAGGCACGGGAGTCCCGTGGTTTTTCCGGGCGTGATCACACCCCAACATCTGGGAAGTGCAGTGCTCCCATGGCAAACCCGTGGCTCCCCACCAAAAGTGCGGAGTTAAAAACTAGTACCTACATGGTACTAGTTTCCGGAAACCACGGGGCAAGGGCGGGCATCTGACTGCGTTTCCAGTAGACTGTCATGACATCCGGCAGCTGCCGATGTTCCATCGCGACCAAGGGGATTCCCCCCCCAAGTCTCCGCAGGATGCAGAAAAGTGCCCAACGGCGCGTGCGCAGAAACAGGAAGCGGTGTTTGCCACAGGAGCAGTGTGGTGTGAGTGCCGGTTTGAACACGCCGTGCTGCTTCTTTGCTGTGCTGCGGACTAGCTGTCTGATCTGCACCTGACGCCTACCCACGGGACCTCGAAAGGACTTCTGATCAGGCTACCACGCATTATTTTCCTCCGGGGCAATTAGCCACGCCTCCCCCCCGCATTTTCCGGCCCGTGTGACCAGGGCCTAAATACTGTATTTTCTGTTAAATAAACCTCTTCATCTCCTTTAATGTCTAGTCAGTGTAGTCAAATATCAATGGAAAAGTGTTTTCTATTTACCTCGCATAATTACAGCCTTGGTCTGGTAGGTTTCCACGTAAGAGATCTTTAGAGAGGACATAGCTTACATGCTATCAATCCTTTTATCAAAGCTAGTGTCCCCTTTTCATTTGATTGTGGGCAGTTGGGGTTTAAAGGATCTATAGGAGAGACCAGAAAGGGAGGACTGGACATTTTTCAGCCCAGAGTGCAGTTTCTTCAAAGCCTCCCCCGCCCGCTCCCCCCCAATAGCAGCCACAAGGGAATACAGGGCTATTAGATATATGATGTGTAAAACCAAAAATATGGAAGATCCAGGGTAAACTTAGAATGTACAAAGAAATAAGAAAATAGGTATCTGTTTTCAACTTTGTCTTTTGGCCCAGCTCGTTCCTTGAAATCAAAAAGTGGCTACTGAGTGAACATGTACGTGTACCTTGTTGACCCCCTCGTGTTGCAAAACTGCTGTAAAGCTTCCATCAGGCACACAGGTGGGAAATGTAGTAAGGCTCTCAACAATAACTGCCCTGCTGTATTAGACCAAAGATTCATCTCATCCAGCATTCTGTTTCCAGCAGCTGTCTGCCAGATGCAAACAGAGCATTGTCAGCCCCTGACATCTAGTAATTAAAGGTATACTGCCTCTGGACATGATGATTCCATTTAGCTACCATGGAAGGTGAATTTTAGCCACTACAGCTGACTGGCTCAAACTCATTCTTAGAATGAAGAACTAAAAGTAAATTAAAAACTTCAGGTAAAACACAGAAACATGCATTAATTCTCCCCTGAATCGATCAACACTTTGATTGACTTTGAACTAAGCCAAATACTTAGCAAGCTTCATAAATTTAACTCCGTTGTGCTAAGACAAGGGCTGTTGGGTTTGATCTGAATTTTATCTAGTGTGCCTTCAAGATTTATCTCCAGATTTGCTAATTAAGCTTTGTTTGTTTTGCCTTATCAGTACTCTACCTTGCAAGGGTCCAGTGAGGGGCACCTTGTACAGGAGACTAATATGTCCTACAATTTTATTTTTTGCTCACTGAGAAAATACCTTTTCTGTTTTATCTCTGGGAGTTTATGTAACTTGATCCATTAGAGCAAAAGAGACTTTTTGTAATCCAATTAACAAGGTCCCTGTTCAAGCCTTTCTGATTTTTTAAGGGTGTGTGTGTGTGTGTCCTGATACAGTCTTGTGACTTTGGCTGACTAACATCTGCTTCTATATGCAACCTTGATTTTTATATATTGAAAGTACAGATGAAAGTAAGTGGGTTCGGTTCCCCCTCATTTACACCGCTAGTCTGATCTGAAGAAGTATTTTGTGGAATTTGGAAGCTTACCCTCAGCATTTTAAATATGATTTGTTCCAATAAAAGAATTTGTTCCTCTGTGTTCCAAGCTGTAAGGATGCCTTCTGAGAATCAGGAAGGAAATTTCATTTATTGTAAATATTCTTTCTGTCTTTCAGTCAGGAAGTAAATCGCTTCAAATTAGTTTTCCTTTGGACTTAAATCTAACATTCCTGGATTTAAATGTCCTGTTGATGGAGAGAGCTTGTGAAACAGTATAGATTTCAGTACATTATCTACTGCAATAAGTCTACCTTTACTACAAAGGTGTATAATGATTGTACAATGACTCCTTTCCTGTTTGCCCTTCTGCTTCAACTACCTCCCCCCCACTTCAACTATCTCTCCCTACCCATGGGACTCCCCCATGCTTAAAGAAAGGAGAATTTGGAGCTGGGAATTTCAAGCTGCTTTCCCATTCCCAATAGTCCTCTCTCACACTGGGTTCTCCAGTTGGGCTACTGCCATATGTGTCCATGGAGAGAGACAGTTTAAACAAAGAGTGGGACAAGTGGATAGATTTCTGATGGACCACACCACTTTAGGGTGGGCATGGCATGGTTTTAGTATTTCCCCATATAGAACAAACCTCCGCTAGCAGCTAAGTATTATGCAAGGGAGAAAGGTTCTAGTCCATCCCTGCTGTGCTTGTTTCCCTCTTGCTGGATGTGTTTTTAATATAAGGGAATATTCAAAACTATTATTATCCTCCACCTACAGACTAACAGTGTTACAACTGAGTACCTACGCACCACCTCTGGACATAACCTTTTCATTCTGTTGCACATGTAAACCTTGCTTCAACTTGAGTTTTTGTCTTTGGATGTAGAATGTTACAGAGCAGGGATGTTCAAAACAAGATTTAAAATAATGAGTGAAAAGAAGATGGTGATTTTAATAAAACCCTGAAAGCAAAGCTGATAGGTCACTACAAATTTCACATAACTTGTCAAGCAGAAAGAAACTGTTCAAAGCATTTATTCATTGTGTCTCCTTTTGGGCCAAGAGGTACTTATTAATGAGGACAGTCTGCCACTCGCGAGTTCTCTTGGCTGTCAATAACTGTCAGATAAGATATATTAGCTCTCTTATAGGCACTTACCAGAAGACTTTTATGCTGCCTCTGTTTTGGCCTTGCATGATTATGAGCGAACATGCCAGGAGCCCCCTATTTAAAACGATATGCTTCCCATTAAAGGCAATCATTATCTCACCCCAGACTGCTGAAGCAAATCAAAAACTAGAAATTAAGTCCTCTTGCATTTAGCAGATTCTAACGACTGATTCACAGAGCCAATGGGTACATGATAGCCCCTGGGAAATTCTACCTGAAATTCCTGTCAATATGACCTCCTCTGCCTGTGGCTGACTCTTTGTGTCCAGGATTAATCTTTTCTCATGCGCTGGTAAATGGTTCCTGAGCTGAGACTGGGATGTGGCTAGGGTTGCCAGGTCCTTTCTGGGATATACTGTTGTGCATGTGGCATGATGATGTCACCCAGAAGTGACATCATCACGTTGCTGATGTGGGGGAGTGATGCTCTGGTTTTTGGGAAAAATCCTATGGATTTTTGTCTTCAAAACCATAGAGTTTGACCAAAAACTAGAGCACCCCCCCTGACATTGGTGACGTGATGATGTCACTTCCAGGTGATGTCATTGCATCAGGGATGTCATGCCGTGACATCCCTGTTTGGGGGTGGGGTTTCCTCCGCTGGCCTGGTTGGTGGCAGATCAAAGGCCTCAAAAGTGGGGGAATGCCTGCGGGGACCTGGGGGCTGGGAACCCTAGATGTGGCAATATCTGCCATTTCATTGACTATAGGCAAACAGCTGAGCAACCAGTACATGCCATAGTTATTTTACGTGGCAACCATGCACCTATGTTGGGTGCATCTTGCTCTTTTGCATGAAGGGCTTCAACCATGACCTGTTGTAACTAAGTACCCACTGGCCCTTTTGGGAAAAAAATCAGAAAAGAATTAGGCTGTATGCTGCGGTGGCTCAGTGGTTAAGATGCTGGGCTGCAGACCAGAAGACCTGTAGTTTGGCAGTTTGAGACCAGAGCAACTAATGACAGAGTAAGCTCCCATTTCTGGTCCCAGCTCCTGCCAACCTAGTAGTTTGAAAGCAAGAAACTGCAAGTAAATAAATAGGCACCACTTCGGTGGGAAGGTAACAGCGTTCCATGCACCTCGGCATCTAGTCATGCCAGCCACATGACCATGGAAACGTCTTTGGACAGAGCTGGCTCTTCAGCTTGGAAACGGAGATGAGCATCGCCCCCTAGAGTCGGATTCTACTGGCTTTCAAGCAAGGGAAACCTTTACCTTTACCTAACTCAACCCACCCAATATTACTTTTATCATTAACAAAACAAACACAGGCTTGCGGGGTGAGGTCTAGCTTCCCAGTCCCCAGTATCTGAATAGTTATGAATGTAAAGCCAAGAGAACCAAAGTACATTGTTGTAATGTTCAGGGTAAGACTTTGCTAAGGGTGGTGCAAGTGATGTTGATGGAGCCTCTCTTAGTGACTGGCTGAAGTGCTTTAATGTCACAGAGGGCAGGGACGGTCTGGATGCCACTGGCAGAGCTGCTCAGATTCCAAAAAAGGAAAAGAACAGGCCTATGGAAGGAGGAAGGGGGGGAAAATTTTTTTAAAAGTGGCATTAGTAAGGTTGCCAACCTCCAGGTGTGGCCTGGAGCTCTTCCAGAACAATGACTGATCTCCAGGCTACAAAGATCAGTTTCCCTGGAGGAAATGTCAGTTTCAGATTCTATGGCATCAGATTCTCCCTGTGCTCCCCTCCTGAAACTCTACCTCCTCTCCCCAAATATCCAGGAATTTTCCCAAGCTGGACCTGGAAACCCTAGGTGCAAACCTAAGAAAATATAGGCCCAGTGAACCCAGCGATCATAGCACCGCATGCCCCTGCGACAGTCACAGGTGGGAGAAGCTGGCCAGGGCACACCAATGCCCCTGATGTCAAGGATATGATCATTAGGGAGTCTGGTGATGACTTCACAGGAAAAAAAAATGAATTTTGAGGAGGAATTTGTATGAACAGAGAGAGGTGGCACCATGTAGGTATTGTGAAGGGGCATTCTAGGGTTAAGGACAGAAGGGAGAGTGGGTGGAATCTTTTAAAAGAGCAGTAGATTTGGAAAAGGAAAGGTCAGAGGCAGGGATGGGCTCTTTTTGTAGCAGGAACTCCTTTGCATATTAGGCGACACACCCCTAATGTAGCCAATCCTCCAAGAGCTTACATAGCTCTTCTCACAGGGGTACTGTAAGCTCTTGGAGGATTGGTTACATTAGGGGTGTGTCGCCTAATATGCATAGGAGTTCCTGCTACAAAAAGAGCCATCAGAAAAGAGAGCAGAACAAGGCTATGGAAAGTTTTAACTGAAAGGACAAGGAGTTTGTGTTGAATGCAGGAGGGGTTGGGAAGGGGGGCATTGCACAAAAGAAGCGTGTGTTTGTGTTTCAAAGTGGGAGCGTTTTGCCTTGAAGCCTGTGTGCACACAGCTAAGAAGCTGGCACGAATGTGATCATGAATTTCTGTGCCTTGACCTTACAGATGGGATGTCTTTGTGGGAAGCAGACAAGAGATGAGTTCAGTGTACTGCAAGCTGAGAAGTGCTTGGCTCAGTTGAATCTTGAGAATGGGCAGGTACAGTGTGTGTGTGTGTGTGTGTGTGTGTGTGTGTGTGTGTGTGTGAGAGAGAGAGAGAGAGAGAGAGAGATAATTAAAAACAAAACAAAAACCTTAGCTGATTTCCCTTTCTTTTGTGCTGGCAAAACAGAGAAGCTGAGAAACAATGTTGTTTCTTTTCTTTTCTTCCTTTCAGAAGAATAGACTGGAAATGAGTCTGAACCCATCAAGAACTGAGAAGATAATTGAAATGGGTTGGGAGGGAAGCCTTCATTTTAAAGTGAAAAGCTGAGGGGAGATGGTAAAGAGCATTTCATCACTTGAATGGGAAAAGAAAACTACAAATATGGCCTTTGGTGTGTGCTTCTGTCTAGAGAATATGTACACATGTGTAGGGTTGCCAACATCCAGGCGGCACCTGGAAATCCCCCTCTATTACAATTAATCTCCAGATGACCAAGATCAGTTCCCCTGGAGAAAATGGTTGATTTGGAGAGTGGATTATATGGCATTATACACTGTTGAGGTGCTTCCTCTCCCAAACCCTGCCCTCCCCAGGCTCCACCCTCAAAATCTCCTGATATTTCCCAACCCAGAACTGGCAATCCTAATGCATGTGAGACTCCCTTGTCCTGAACTGGGCTCCTCACTAGGGATGGGATGAACTGGCTCACAGACTACAGTTTGTGATGAACTTTGGTCAGTTAGTAGTTTGCAAAGTGCAGGTCAACCAGCATGAACTTTCCACAAACTTTTAAACTGTTTGTGGAGGTTTGTGCTGGTTAGTGAATGGATACATTTACAGGCAGACTGTCTCTGAACAATCAAATTGTTGACCAAACTTCAAAGCAACAGGAGGGAAGAATTCTCCAGCCTTGGAAACACTCTGTTCAGTTTCAAACGAATCATGTCAGTTTCGAGAGGGTTTCTTCCCCTTTTGCAGGGTTCTTCTGTTCCCTTCCCATTTTTTGCACAGTTTGCAAAATCCGCCCCCTTGCTTGGATTTCTTGTGACTCTGTGCTTTAAAGAGCAGTCCTTTTAAGTTTGCAATTCCAGTGGCACTGAGTTCTTCTGGGCATTCTGCACATTGTAATGCCCTGTGGATTGATGTCTTGTGGGTCATGGCAGAAGTGTTCTGGGACTAGAATGAAAGCCTTGTCATGCTACTCCCAGAACTCTTCTGCTCCTCCCAGCCCCCTCATTCCACTCTGGGGATTGTCATTCCAGTGCCAGTAGACTTCTTCTACTGTTATTTCACTTTCAGAACACGAGCTGTCATTCCACTTGGGGGGCTGCCATCCCAGTCCCAGAGCATGAATTCTATTCCAGGGGACCATCATTCCACTTTGGGGCCTGTTATTCTAGTCCCAGAACAATTTATCTGGGCTCAGAGACATTAATTGAAAATCTGGTTCACATTTTCATTGCAACTATTTTATGTTGATATGTATTTCAATGGAGCCTATGCAAATCAATTGGCTTTCCTGACTCCCATTATGTTCAGTGGGCCTTCAAGCCTCCCCCATTGTTTCCAATGGGCAATACTGTCATTCCTTTTAGTACATTCTTTCTGCTGGGTTTGCAACTCACCCCCCCCAGCTTGGAGTATGATTCTGTGCTTCCCATCAGTCCTATTGAGATGGCATTGCCACAATGGTGCTGGGATCTGCTGGTCATTCTATACTTTGAACTGGTTCTGCTGGGCTTGCAAATCCCCCCCCCGTTTCTGTTGCAGAGATTCTCTGGGTTGACCTTATTCCTGTTGTGCTTGGACTGCCACACTGGCACAACCTTATTCCTGTTGGGTTTGCACTGCCACAGTGGCACTGGTTATGCTGGGCTTGCAAATCCCCCCCCCGTTTCTGTTGCAGAGATTCTCTGGGTTGACCTTATTCCTGTTGGGTTTGCACTGCCACAGTGGCACTGGTTCTGCTAGGCACATTACACTGGTTCTGCTGGGCTTGCAAAAATTCCCCCCTTCAGTTTCTACTGCAGAGATTCTCTAGCTTGACCTTATTCCTGTTGGGTTTGCACTGCCACAATGGCATTGCTTCTGCTGGGCTTGCAAAAATGCCCCCCCTTCAGTTTCTAGTGTAGATATTCTCTGGGACTTTGATTCTGTTCTGCTGGGCTTTTATTTCCCTTGCGTTTTACTGTTTTTTCTTCAGTTTGGTGTAGTGGTTAAGAGCATGGACTCTAATCTGGGAGAACCGGGTGATTCCCCACTCCTCCACATGCAGTTGCTGGTGTGACCTTGGGTCAGTTACAAGTTCTTTCAAAGCTGTTCTCTCATGAGCAGTTCTCAATAGAGCTCTCTCAGCCCCACCTACCTCAAAGGGTTTCTGTTGTGGGGAGGAGAAGGGAAAGGATACTGTAAGCCGCTCTGAGACTCCTTTGGGTAGTGAAGGGGGGGGGGCATACATCCAATCTCCTCCTCCTCCTTCCTCCCCCTTCCATTGGACTGTAACTCAGACCCTGTCAATCCAATTTTTACAAAACCTGGAGGGCAGGTAGAGGAGAGTCAGCTGGAGATCCTCTATGTGTTTGGTGTCCCTAACACACCATGGGGCTGTTCTACTGCATCATGAACCTCATGAATGGTTCATTTAGCTCTTAAAGTTCATGATGGTTCATGGTTCATGAACTGGGCACACTGCAAACCACGAACCAAACTGCATTTTCCCAGTTTGTGCCCATCCCTACTCCCCACCCTCTGTTGTTTCCACAGACAAAAGGGGGGTGAGGAAGGAGGCTCTTCAGCCTCAGAATTGGGAAGGGGAGGGAGTTTTAGCTCCCTGGTGTCCTCCTTCCCTGGACTGGCTCACTCTGTCCTTGGCCTTGGCCCTTCTTCTAGAACTCAGTCTCTTCCTTCATCCCTGGCCCCACCCCACCCCACCTGGCCTGGATCCAGTCCCCTTTCACCTAGAGCATTGGCCTTGGCCTTTCTTCTAGAGCTCAGTCTCTTCCTTCATCCCTGGCCAGGAGTGGTACCTTCCCTTTTTATGGGACCCCCTGGCCCCACCCCACCCCACCTAGCCTGGATCCAGTCCCCTTTCACCTAGAGTTGCCAGATTTGAGTTGGGAAATACCTGCTGATTTTTGGGGTGGAGCCTGGGGAAGGCAGGGTTTGGGGTGGAGTCTGGGGAAGGCAGGGTTTGGGGTGGGGAGGGTATAATGCCATAAATTCCAAAGCAGCCATTTTCTCCAGGGGAACTGATCTCTGTACATCTGGACATCAGTTGTAATTTCAGGAAATCTCCAGATCCCACCTGGAGGCTGGCAACCCTACTTCCACCTGCTCCACCTCGGAGGCTATAAAAGGAATATGACACCTCCCCCACCTCTTCCTCCTGCTGACTGACTCCCTGCCCTGCTCCTTCCCCTTGCTACTTAGGGCTGCCACTCTCTCCCATCCTGTCCTTCCTCAAGTTGAGTCTTGGCCTTGCCTTTTTGGCCGCACTCCTCCCTTTCCACTCCTGCCTGGGTCCCAGCCTTTCTCTTGACTGGGCTGGACTGCTCTACCTGGGACCCAAGCACCTCCCTCTCCTGACCCCTCTCGCATGAGTGAGTCAGGCCATCAGCCGTTGGCAGCTCAGGCAGCAGGGGCGGGCACCTGACAATGCATTTGTGTTTTAATGTTAAATCTTTAAAAAGAAAGAGAATGGGTATGTGTGTTTAATTGTGGACCAATTTATGTGATCAGCAGAATCCCACGATTAACTTTTTTGAGACTGGACCACGTCTCTGAGGCTGTACTGCTGGTGGAAGACAACAGTAGAGGGAAACAGGTGGATGTTCATAGGGAGGGTGTTCCAAAATTTTGTTGCCATGACTGTGAAGGCCCTTTGTCATGTCGGCGTGCATCCAGCCTCAGATGGCAGGGCACCCGAAGCAGGGCCTCTAAAGATGACCAGAGTGGATGGGTAGGTTCATAGGCTCCAGGAGAATTGCCATCCTAACGAGAGTTATGCCCTTCTAAGTCTGTTGAAGTAAGTGGGCCCTTCTAAGTCTATTGAAGTCTATGGGCTTAGAAAGGTGTAAAACTCTGTTTAGCATTGCACTGTAAGTTCAAATACCCACTCAGGCTTGGGTGACTGAAATCTAAGCAGAATCCAAGCTGATGTGTACCCTGTCTCCCCTAAAAACTCAGGGGTACAAAATATGAGAACATGTAATCAGTTCTGTTCCATAACATGGGCTATTTTAATCAGAATGTCCTGTTCCAGGAAAAATTCTGTTGGCGAAAGAATTTGGAAGCATCCCAAGTTTACAATATTTGAATAGACCGAATTTCATTTTTAATTTAAAAGGTGGGCATGTTGGTTGTAAGAAGCTCTGGGACCCCAAACTGGGGCATGGGAACAGTGAGCTAGAAGTTTTTAAAGAAACGGTAAATCTGAGAAAAATGAGTGAACTTGAAAAGAGAATTTTTAAGAGTCAGGTATTAAACATTTTGGAGCTGCGGTGTCTCAGAGATTAAGATGTTGAGCTGCAGACTGGAAGGTCTGTAGTTCAGCAGTTTGAGACCCTAGTGCTGCATGATGGAGTGAGCTCCCGTCTCCAGCCCCAGGTCCTGCCAACCTAGCAGTTGGAAAGCAAGAAATTGCAAGTAAATAAATAGGTACCACTTTGGTGGGAAGGTAACAGTGTTCCGTGCACCTCAATGTCTAGTCATGCCAGCCACATGACCACGGAGAAGTCTTTGGACAGCCAGATTCTTCAGCTTGGAAACAGAGATGAGCACCACCCCCTAGAGTCAGATTCAACTGGCTTTCAAGCAAGGGAAACCTTTACCTTTATTAAACATTTGCTGCTGGGAAGTTGTGGGGAAAAGCCAGAACCAAAGATTTGAGCTCTTGAACTTGGACAACAAATTCCCTTCCATGCAGCAAATATTGGTTTCCTCTTTTACTGCTTTTCCTTCTGCATCGGCAGACTGAGGTCCTTCGCAGGCACATTTAGAAACGTCCCTAGGTGACAGCTTTTAAGTATCCGCAGTATATATATTATACCACTTCAACTATTTTATAAGGACACTGCTGCAATTGATGATATAAAATGTCAGAAGTTGCAGAATGTTAGGTGTGGAGGGCACAACAAGGAATTCACAAGGGCATTTTCTTCTTCTTTAAAGCTGCTTGTTTCTAAACTTTGCTAAAGGCATCAGAGTGGATTCTGGGCACCTGGACTTCAGCAGTATTCTGTTTTGCCAGCTTTGATAGGATGATGCCAACCTTTTGGCAACTGGTTGAATTGAATGCTTGGCTTCACACTCAGTTTAAGATTGTTATTTTGCAAATGTATAGCCTGATTTTTTTAAACCAAAATCTTGTGGCATTCAAAGGAAGCTAACAAAACTCAGTATTATGATTGCCAACTCTGACTTAGGAAATTTCCTGGACATTTGTGGGTGGTGTCTCAGAAAGGGGCTCAGCAGGGATGTGATGATGCAGTAGAGTCTGTCTTCCAAAGCTGCTGCTTCCTCTATGGCAGGGGTGGCCAAACCTGCTTAACGTAAGAGCCACACAGAATAAACATCAGCCACAAGACATGAACACACACATTTTTATTGAAAAATATACACATTTGCATATTAAATTAAAGAGACAAATGCCTTCTCCGAGCCAAGCTAAGGCATACTTTTTTCTCTAAATTAAAATTGGAAGCTTGGTTCATTCTAATACACAAAAAGGTTTCCTTTCAGAGTAGTTAAAACCAATGCTCCCTTCAAGCTGTGGTCTTGTGAGCAGAAATTCTACTTTGTGAGCTACGAGAATTAAAGTTGTGAGCGAGCGATTTGCCTGCTGCATAAATTAGTTTGCTCTGGAGCCATCCTTCCTGAGCTAAGGAAAAAATGTGTGAGCCAGAGGCTAAAAAACCGTGAGCTAGCTCACACTAACGCAGCTTAGAGGGAACACTGGTTAAAACTAAGGTCTGTTACCTGTCATAAGAGCAGCCTGGTTGTGTTTCTCTGTGAGTTACTCTTCTAGGCATATCTCTCAAATGAAGGTAATCTCAGGGCATTATGAGTGACCCAATCATCTATATATATAAAAGAAAGCCCCCTCACTGTAAAATTAATGCCCAGGCCAAACCGCTGGACCTAGAAACATGAAATTTGGAGAGAGCACTCCTACCATGACATAGATGCTCACTAAGAAGGGATTTTTAGAAATTCGACCCCCTGAGGGGGTCAAAAGAGGTAAAATGTGCTCCCCCATTGATGCCTATGTGGCTGCCAGGCTGCTGTCTCCTTGCACCACCCACTCTCTGATTGGTCAGCTGCAGAGCTCGGTGTTCTGAGATAACCCCCCCTCCCAGTTATAGGGAGCTGCAGAGAGCTAATGACAGTTGAGGAAATCAGGAGTGGCCAACCGCCTGTGAGGTGAACAAAGCTTCTGCCCCAGCCTCTCTGATGGCTTCCAACACACTCCCCCCACCTCCTACACCTAACAGGCGGTTGTCTGTTAGGTGCAGCATTGGTTGCAGGGTGCTTAAAGCCATGAGGGAGCCTGCCCCGGCAGTAACCCCTTAGTGATCCTGACAGCCCTGCCTCCACAGTGGCTTCTAATACTTCTCCCCCCTCCCCCTGCTACACTGGACAGGCAGCTGCCTGTCAGGTGTAGGAGAGGAGGTGGGATGCTTACAGCCGCCGGGGAGGTTTGCTCAGCAGGATTGCCTTAGCCCTGTTGCTGGCCCAGCCTCCTTGATGCCTTTAAACATAATCCCCCCCAACACCGGACAGGCGGGTTTCTGGCAGGTGTCGGAGCAGGACCAGGGTACTTTAATCCATCAGGGACGCTGCCCTAGCAGGATCACTTTAGCGGTACTGCTGGCCCAGCTTAGCCACACTCCCACCCACAATGGAAATATACCCCAAATTTGTAGAAAACTGGTTTTCTTTATTAGGTTATTTAACTTCGCACAATGTGGGTTCTAGAAAATTGGTTCATATGAACTTGCTTAATATCTGATTGCTTGGATGGTGTTTTGAATACGTAGTTATGCCTCACTTCTTAAATGTAACATAAATGAGAGGCAATTTTGTAAAAAAAAAGAGGGGGTACGCCCTACCCCCAATTCAATGCCCAGGCCAAACCCCTGCACCAAGAAACCCAAAGTAAGGGGATGTCAGGTTCCACAGCCGACAACTGAGTACACGCTTATCAGAAAGGTTATACTTTATTGCAGAGCTATAGATGCAGTAACAAAGTCACTTAAGAATGGCATCGTACTTGGTACACAGGGCAAGCAAGCATCCCACCCCCAACCCTTATGGCAGCATAGCTGACAGGGGAGTGCATTCCTTAGATGACGTCAACACCTCCCCACAAAGAGATTTCTAAGAAACACGACCCCTAAGGGGGTAAAAAAGGGGCAAAATGTGTTCCCCCAATTGTTTCTCATGCGCTTAGCAGGCTGCTGCCTCCCCCCCCACCAGATTGGTCAACTGTGTAGCTCAGAGTTCTGAGGTAAAACCTGACTGTTTGCACCCACCCCCCTCTGATTGCTCAGCTGTGGATCTCAGTGTTCTTCTGAGGTAAAAATACAGTTAGAAGAGACTGCAGACAATTGAGGACAGTTACAGAAATCAGTGATTCAAGACTGCTGAAGAAACATTTTCCAAAAAAACCAGTATGGCAATGGACTTAAGGAATGTTCATGGGGAGACAGTAAAGGACCTTTCTAGGAGCCATTTCGATTTATGCCCACATCACCACTCCCTCACACCTCTCACCTCTTACTGCCTCCAAGAAAGCTCCTGGCAAACGTTGAGCCAGATACACCAACGCTACAAGTAGGAGGCAACTTAGGAATGTGGCAAAGACATTTGCACATAGTACTCCTGCAGTGCACTGAGCTGCACAGGCCAAATACCTGCAAGATCCCCCTAAGGTGCTCAGAACAACATAGTCTCCATATGAGCAAAACAATCATGGAGCACAAGTAGAGAGGCCATCACTTTCATGGAAGGTGGCAGGAGTTGACTTGATGGATGACTGCTTCTTAAATGGACAGTTCTATGTGTCAAGCAGCCTGGTGATCCTAGCACCTGAGGGCAGAGCCACCAATGTGGTCTAGAGAGAGGTCCTTCAGTGGGGGGGGGGAGTACATATTTCTCACTTCATTTTTTACACTACAATCTTCTCCATTGGAATTCCTACAACAAATGTTACATTTCAAACTTTACATCATCAGTATTATAACTGGATTTATGGAATTTAAATACCGTAGTGAAGCACAGGTACCAGGCTAGTAACCAATATGGAGAGTTGATTGGTGGATGTTAATTCACATGAGGGAAGGTCAGAACACTGAATCGTGCAGAAATGTAGTAGGCAGATTCCCTCTGTGGGTGGGAATTTGGGTTCTTCCTCCTTTAAATTATTTAATTTCTTAAGCATGATACCAGTTCTCTTGTGGCACCCATGAGCCCTGCTGCACAGTTTGGGATTCACTACCCTTGGAGGCTGTGCACCATTGATTTTCCAGTGTGTTAGGTGGGCAGAGGGATCAGTGGTTAAAGGGCATTAGCCCTAAGCACCCATCTAAATCAGGCTGCAGTGAATGCAAAAGTTTGCCTCTTCCCACTGCTAGGCATGAAAGTTGTGATGCAGAGGGAAGCTGATGACAAAGGGATTGATTATTGGGCTGCTATAGCTCCATGCTGTTTGCCATTGACAAGAGGAGAGATTAATGAAATAATGCGAGATGAGCATGTAGGAGTCTGCTTGTTGTTAGACATGATGATTCAGAAATTAAAAGCAGAAAACTTCCTGGTATGCTCACACTAAGGGGAAGGGGGAGAACTCTACAGCAGTAGATGCTGCAAACAAATTGGGAAGATATTTGAAGTGGCCCTTTTTATGGACATTTTTTGTGGAGGTCTGTCATCACTAGGGCTGCCAGTCCAGTGCTGGGGTGGCAGAGACCTGGTGAAACTGCATCATGCAGTGCCACCACATCATGTTCAGCTTTGTAACCAGAAGTGATGTCACCATGTCATGCAATGCTCTAGGATTTCCACAAAACCTTATGGTAAAATCCACAGAGATCAGGGAAATTTCTAGAGCAATGCAGTGATGTAACTTTCAGGTTCCTAGCCGTAAGTGATGTCCTGGCATTTTTCAATGTTATTCCCCTGATTTGTCCCCCCACTACTTCATTGAGCACCACCAGAGAGCAGGGGTGAATGATGGGGAGATGCTCCATTCCTAGTGGGCATCTATCGACCCTAGTCAATACTTATGAGCACAGGTACCTAAATTCAGTTTCCATGCACCGAGGAACTACACCTTGGGTGTGATCACACACACCATTAGCCCTGCCATAGACACAAATGCCGGGCAGATTTAAAGGGCACGATCAGACACGAACATCTGAGAAGCGCCCTGCACCTGTCGACAACCTGGTTTGCTCCACCGCAGAAGCGGAGTAAAAAGGAACCGGGGAAAATCTGGTAGTAAATGGATTGCCACGGGCCACGGACAGAGTTTCCCATGTCTGATCGCTTCAGTACGCTCTCATGGCATTGAGATGGTCTGATCAGGCCATCCCGACTCCGTGCCATTGTCCCACCCCTCAATATGTGCATCATCGCAAACTCCATAGGGAGACCTCAGTGCAGAGATGTGATTCATTGTTCTGTTAGGGAATCGGAAACAAACAGCAGAACACCCCCCCCCCCTGACTCACCCATGGTTTCGTCTGATCATGCAGTGGTGCGCTGTGCCTGCAGCTTCCAAGGACTGTGTGATCACGCAACTGCGGGTCAAATTCCTCCGGAGGAAATAGCCTCGCTTCCCCCCCCCCGCTTTATCTCATGCGTGTGATCGCCCCCCATGAATATCAGGTACTGGGAGGGGGACACCTTTGTGCTTGCTTATGAGTACTGAGAAACATTTAGTTTGCTGCTGTTGGAAACAGAATGCTGAATTAGATTGGCTTCTGGTCTGATCCTGCAAGAGAATCCTTGTACACAAGAACTATGTCATTTCTGTGTCCTGTATAGCACCTAGCACATTGTCAATACTATGCAGAGGTTAATAGTCGGCAGTTTAAGTTTTTATACAGCAAATGTGGATATAGTTTATTGCACTGTTTATTGTAGATATTACCTTGTTTTTTCTGTTTTTCTAATTTTAGTTTTTGCATTGTTTATTGTTTTATATGCTGTTTTATTGCATTTATTTTTTTAATAATCCAGTCCTATTGCATTGTTTATGGTACACTGTTTTTAAATTTTGCAATCCACCTTGAGTCTCACCAAGAAAGATGGCTTACAAATAAAGTAAATAAATAATCCCACAAAATATCTGCATTAAGGGGAGGTTAATAGCATGTGGAAAGGAAATTGATAATGATGAGGCCGGTTTGGATAGCTGGGCCTGAAGCAGGAAGACCCAGCTCAAATCCCCTGTCTTGGATATAAAGCTTAGTGAATGCCCTTGGGTAAGTCTCTAGGGGGAGGGAAGGCAGCATAGTATAGCCAGTCTTCTCAGATCTTGGAAGCTAAGCAGGGTCAGTACTTGGAAGGGAGACTTTCAAGGAAGACTCTGCAGAGGAAGGTAATGGGGAAGGAAAGCTCCAAGATGGCTGAAGGAATACTATTTATGTGCTGATATTGTGCTATTGTCCAAAAAAATGATGTCCTCATCATCATAGGGGACTGGAATGCTAAAGTAGGAAGTCAAAAGGTAACCGGAATAACAGACAAGTTTGGCCTTGGAAAGCAAAATGAAGCAGGGCAAAGGTTAACAGAGTTTTGTCAAGAGAACACACTGGTCATAGCGAACACCCTTTTCCAACAACCTAAGAGGCGACTCTACACATGGACATCACCAGATGGGCAACACCGAAATCAGATTGACTATATAATTTGCAGTCAAAGATGGAGAAGCTCTATCCAGTCAGTAAAAACAAGACCTGGAGCTGACTGTGGCTCAGATCATGAGCTACTCATTGCAAAATTCAGACTTAAACTGAAGAAAATTGGGAAAACCACGACGCCATTCAGGTTTGACCTAGATCACATCCCGGATGAATATACAGTAGAGGTGAAGAATAGATTCAAGGGTCTAGATTTGATAGATAGAGTGCCTGAAGAACTATGGACGGAGGTTCGTGACATTGTACAGGAGGCAGCAATCACCACCATCCCAAAGAAAAAGAAATGCAAGAAAGCAAAGTGGCTATTTGATGAGGCTTTACAAATAGCAGAGGAAAGAAGGAAAGCGAAAGGCAAAGGCGAAAAGGAAAGATTTACCCAACTGAACGCAGATTTCCAGAGAACAGCAAGGAGAGATAAGGAGGCCTTCCTGAATGAACAGTGCAAAGTAATAGAAGAAAACAATAGAATGGGAAGGACTAGAGATCTCTTCAAGAAAATTGGAGAAATCAAGGGAGCGTTCCATGCAAAGCTGGCCATGATAAAGGACAAAAACGGTAGGGACCTAACAGAAGCAGAAGAGATTAGGAAAAGATGGCAAGAATACACAGAAGAACTATACAAGAAAGACCTCAATGTCCTTGACAAACACGACGGTATAATCACTGACCTTGAGCCAGACATCCTGGAATGTGAAGTTAAATGGGCCTTAGAAAGCATTACTAACAACAAAGCTAGTGGAGGTGATGGTATTCCAGCTGAGCTATTCAAAGTCTTAGAAGATGATGCTGTTAAAGTGCTGCACTCCATTTGCCAGCAAATTTGGAAAACGCAACAGTGGCCACAGGATTGGAAAAGGTCAGTATACATTCCAATCCCAAAGAAGGGCAATGCCAAGGAATGTTCAAACTATCGCACAATTGCACTCATATCACACGCTAGCAAGGTCATGCTCAAGATCCTACAAGCTAGGCTTCAACAGTACATGGATAGAGAACTGCCAGAAGTACAAGCTGGGTTTCGAAGAGGTAGAGGAACGAGAGATCATATTGCCAACATTCGCTGGATTATGGAGAAAGCAAGAGAGTACCAGAAAAATATCTACTTCTGCTTCATTGACTATGCTAAAGCCTTTGACTGTGTGGATCACAACAAACTATGGCAGGTCCTTAAAGAGATGGGAGTACCAGACCACCTCACATGTCTCTTGAGAAACCTGTATAAGGGCCAAGAAGCGACAGTTAGAACCGGATACGGAACAACTGATTGGTTCAGCATAGGAAAAGGAGTACGACAAGGATGTATACTGTCGCCTTGCTTATTTAATATATATGCAGAGTACATCATGCGAAATGCTGGCCTGGATGAATCACAAGCGGGAATTAAGATTGCTGGGGAAAAGATCAACAACCTCAGATATGCAGACGATACCACTCTAATGGCAGAAAGTGAAGAGGACCTAAAGAGCCTCTTGCTCAGGGTAAAAGAGGAGAGCGCAAAAGTGGGCTTGAAGCTCAACATCAAAAAAACTAAGATCATGGCATCCAGTCCCATCACTCCTTGGCAAATAGAAGGGGAAGTCGTGGAAGTAGTGACAGACTTCACGTTCCTGGGATCCCAAATCACCGCAGACTGTGACTGCAGCCATGAAATTAAAAGACGCCTGCTACTTGGGAGGAAAGCGATGGCGAACCTAAACAGCATGATAAAAAGTAGAGACATCACCCTGCCAACAAAAGTCCGCATGGTCAAAGCAATGGTATTCCCAGTAGTCATGTATGGCTGTGAGAGTTGGACTATAAGGAAGGCCGAGCGCCGAAGAATAGATTCTTTTGAACTATGGTGCTGGAGGAGACTCTTGAGAGTCCCTTGGACTGCAAGAAGAACAAATCAGTCAATCCTCAAAGAAATCAACCCTGACTGTTCCCTGGAAGGCCAGATAATGAAACTGAAGCTCAAATACTTTGGCCAGCAAATGAGAAGGGAGCACTCACTGGAGAAGACCCTGATGCTGGGAAAGATTGAAGGTCAAAGAAGACGGGGACGGCAAAGGATGAGATGGTTAGACAGTGTCATCGAGGCAACGAACATGAAACTGAGCAAACTTCAGAGGACAGCGGAAGACAGGAGGGCCTGGCGGGATCTAGTCCATGGGGTCGCGAAGAGTCGGACTCGACTGTGCGACTGAACAACAACAATTGTGCTATAGTGCCACTTACCTATTTCAGATGTTAATAGAACAGTTATAGTGCTACAGAAAGACAAAAAGAACAAAAAAGTAGGTTCCAAGTCACCACAGCAGCCATGTTGACCATTCCCACAAGAACCAATGAAGAAACACTGTAGAGAACATATGGAATGGAAACACTGGGGGGTGGGGAGACAGAGGGAAGGGAGTAGAAAATTCCTATGTATGGAAGTCCTTCAACAACAGGCATACTTGTAAATTTGCAGCAGTGATGAGAGCAACACAGAGAATCGTTGCCTCCCAGTGCTAGTGTGGAAGCAGCCTGGGTTGCACTTTGGCAATGTTGCCTCCCAGTGCTAGTGCCACACCAGCATTTTGCATTGACGAGGCTGGGGCATGAGTACGAATACATAGCATCAACAGGGCATCAGAGAAGGGTTTAAAACACAAGACAGGATTCCAAGGGTTGCACATGGCAGCACCAGAAGACCAGAGAAGTTACAAATTATAAGTACAAATTCTGAATTAAGTACATGATTTGTATATTTATTAAATGATATTTAGATGTTTAGTTTAATCTGTATTGGATTTATAAGTCAATGTTTATGCCTCAACTGATCTTGTTTTCAGGTTTTGGGGTTTGTTGCAGCACACACACACCCCGTGCCTAAATGAATCAGAGTGTTAGGATTTGGCCCCACTGGCTTTAGCTGTAGTGGCACAGATCCAGTTCAATGTTCTGTCCACTCAGGTAGCTCTGGAAACCCACAAGCAAAACACGATGGAAATAGCCATCTCTTCTTTGGTAGTATAATCTGGTTCCCTGAAGGTTCTGCTTTAGGTATAGCTGTTAACAGAGCAAATCTCTATGAAGTTCTTTAAACTCCCCCCCCCCCAAAGCTTTCCCCCCCCTGGATGGAGTTGGCTCTTGTCCTCTTTCTTTGTGACACCAGCCTGCTCTTCCCACGCTATTGTTCGTGAGTTTCGATTTTACAGTTGCGCACACGGCTCCATCTTCACCACAGGAATGTTAAACAATAAGCGTTTTTACAGTTTTTAAAGGCTTCAATCAACTTTTTTCTCTCCGGAATCGGATTTCTGGGATTTACTATTCATTTTCCGCTCAACCGCTTAATTCAAATTGACTCCAAACTCAGTTCAGGTAAGCGGCACGTTTTTGTTATCTAGCACGTTCAAAACGGGTTTCGCATTGTTTCTTTTAACTCACAGTTGTTGTCCTTCTTCAAAGAAGTCTGCTGACGAAGAATTTATGCCGGTAATCCGGCTCGATCGGCCACTATAGAGTTGCTTGGCACTTGCCTTCTTCGTGGGAGGAGGTCAAAGCCCAATTCAGCTTCTTCCGAAGCTGGATTACGCCAACCTCACACTCCCTCTAGGGCGCTGCTGCCTGCTTGTCCCCCCCCCTCACTGGGGAGTGATGCGTTGGGCTGTGTATTGCCCAAACTGTCAAAAGTGGCCGTCGCTCGCTTCGCACGATCGCGAAACGCTTCAGTCCTCCATCTTAGCCAGACCGGAAGCCTGGCACAGATCCAGTTCAATGTTCTGTCCACTCAGATAGCTCTGGAAACCCACAAGCAAAGCATGATGGAAATAGCCATCTCTTCTTTGGTAGTATAATCTGGTTCCCTGAAGGTTCTGCTTTAGGTATAGCTGTTAACAGAGCAAATCTCTATGAAGTTCTTTAAACTCCCCCCCCCCCAAAAGCTTTCCCCTCCTTGGATGGAGTTGGCTCTTGTCCTGTGGAAGCTTATGCCACCATAAATCTGTTAGCCTTTAAGGTAAGACAAGACTCTTTTTGCTCTTTGCTAAGGCAGACTAACATTGCTGTCCCTCTGGCATTTATCTCTTTTTGATGTAGAGTTCTGGAATGTCATTATGCATTGTGTGAGGAACTACTTCTGTTTGTCTGTCCTTAACCCATTGGCAGTCAATTCAACTGGGAGTGCAACTCTAAAGTAGTTTCCAGATAGCATTTTTTGTCTCTCTTTAAAGCAAAGTGTTTTTACATTGCCTTATTAACCCTGACCTCAAATGTTGTAATGCTTAAATTAAAAGCCACACAAAGAAATCCAAAGAACTTAACATCTGGATGCCATTCCACAGCATTAATTCAGGCACAAATCAAATACTTTGGAACAAAAACTCATGCTACTATTTTTGTCCCCCCCCCTTTCCACTATGCAAACAATTTGCTGTGATCACATTTGCATGGCTTCTTTACAGGGAACACTTTAAACCTGACTAATTAGCCGCAGTGCTGCATGTTAATGGCAATTAGTTTCCATCCACCAGTAAGGGTTCATCTTCCACCATTGGCATTAATTATTCTGTTGTGGCTAATTGACTTGCAAATCATTAAAGGATTCCTTTGTTGAAAAATATAACAGACAAAGGATGTGCCAACCCCTGGCATCACCAGTTCATTAAAAAGAACTTGAGGGAGTACAAGAGGAGGGGAAGAAAATGTACACCACCCTGAGGTCCTTGGTAGAAAAGTAAAATCAAAAACAGATACATAGATATTGGAGAATCTGATCATGGTTTTAAAAATTAAGCATGGAGTGTGCAAAATGGATAGAAAGAGAACTTTTTCTCCCATTCCCATGATCGTAGAATAGTCACAAGCAACCTTTTGGGGCCTGAGTGCTGAAAACATGCAGCATCTGCCTGTGAAAATATTAGCATGCCAGCAAACAAAAAGGAGGGAGGGGGAGTGGCTAGACACACTGTACATTGTACATAGATCTATATTTGTTTGTTGCATGGGAGTCAGGGATTAAAAGAATATTGGTTTAGAAATGTCTTCTCTGAGCTCTACTAACCCTGTCTTTGGGATGCAGCAGGGGAGCTACTGTGCCAAAATAAATAGCCCTATTTTTAAACATCAGATAAGAAACTATGCAACATTATTTTGTGAATTTATAATCAGTAGCAGTGTACTGGTAAAAGGAACCTGGGATTTAAGAGCAGAAAGAAATAAGAAATGAATTTGCATAGGAGTCAATACAAATGATGAACATGAAATTAAGCAAACTCCGGAGTACGACGGAAGACAGGAGGGCCTGGTGTGATATGGTCCATGGGGTTGCAAAGAGTCAGACTCAACTGTGCGACTGAACAACAACAACAACAATGCAAATGAATCAGCAGAATTGAGTAGTTAAACTTTTCCTTGGATTGTAGCACCACACACTTCAGTGTATGTGGGGGGGGGGGCGCGGCACACAAAAATGCTTCCTACCCATAAAAAAACCCTGGCAGGTCCTAGTTACAAATGAGTGGCATCAGTGGACTCTTTCATAGCATCTAAGGGCTGAAGTTTATGTGCTGGTGTAACTTTTAATTGTATTTTAAGGTAAAAGCTTTAGGAAAACTGTTTGAGTAAATGAGCTAATATATTTTATTGGACTAATTAATATCCAGAATGCTAGAAACAAGACTTTACATCACACATAACTGTTTTTCAGACCTAGGAGTTCAACAGAAAGTGTACCATTATACTGTTGTTCAGGGCAGGCGTAATGTGAATAAACTGGAGTCTTGCATGTTTCCTTCCTTGTGCAGTTAGAACTCTGCAGACTAGTTTGGTGCTGTGTCCCAACAGGCAAACTGTGGCTTATGCTTTCCCTGCAAACTAGGAATACAAACCAGAAATATACAAGAGTTTGGAATCTTGGTTTGTTGCAACTGTGCAAAGTGTAATTGGGCAATTTGGTTGTAGTTTGTCTTCTACCAGCAGGTGAAGACCTTTCTGGTTTGTCTGACATTCCCTTACTGACTCTCCTATAAAAACACAAATATCTAATTATTTGGTTGTACCCAATGACTGAAAGTTTTGCAAGCCTAAAGATTCCACAGACTCATTCAATCACAGAACCTGTGTAACCTTGGTAAAGTAGAGGCTGTTTTGAAATAAAGGTGAGTAGGTTTTAAATGTGTGTGACTCTTAATACTGAGCCCCCCTCCAGCCATGTAAACATAGTTATGAAAAATGTTTACAATATGTGGTATTTCATTGGGGAGATATAAAGAAGTTAGGTTGTAAGCACTTCAAAGGCAACTGATTCTTTTAACTGGAAAGCAAAGCAGGACTAGAGCACTGGTTCTTAACAGGTGGTACTTGTACCACTGGTTGGATGCAAAAGTAGTCTAGGTGGAATACAGGGTTTTTGTAGCAATTACTACAAATTTACTCCCCCTTAATTGCTGTGTCTGTCTGCAAGTGTGATGTGCCATCACCTGGTAACCCCACCTGTCACAGATTATGTATATGTGACTTTTGGGCATATTAGTAGCAACCTTGGATACTCAATGTTTCTCCACATCCCGCATTTCCTCTTCCTTCCAGCAAGGGTCTTTGATGTGTTGCTTCCGGCCGGGCATTATACATTATGCTTCTGCCCCACTCCTTCTCCTTGGCCGCCATTTTAAGTTGCAGCATTGTCCAAATAATCACAGCAGCTAAGGAGCATAGTGTGTAGCAGCCTCAATAATTTTTTTAGTTATTAAAGCCGGCCTACACTTTCCAAATTATGGGTATATGTGACTTCCATCTGTGGTGAGCTAGAAGCACTGTCCCTTTTCCCTGTTGTTGGAACTCATGTTGTCTTCAATAATATTACTACATAAAAAAAATTACCTTTGTGTTTTACAGTTACTGTAACAGCAGAGGTTATTACAATTTTCAACTAGTAATGGAATTATTATTTTAGTTTGTGTTTTAAAGTCAAAACAACAAAATTTACTACTAATATTACTACTGTAATTTTTAGTATCTTTAAAATTCATGATTGAAGCCAACGCCCAACATGATGATAAATGATAATAAATATAATAACAGAATACCTGCAAACATAAATGCCATTCTCAGGAAAAGTAGACTTTCTTTTTCTATCATGGTGGTTTTTTGAAAGAGTGATTGGTGGGATGTCAGATATGAAAGGTTGAGAACTACTGCAAGAGAGGATGCAGACTTAGAGCCAACCAATATGATTAACCATTTCCTCCTGTCATGCTGGGCTGTATGACTTTAGACTGAAGGTTGGGAATTAAATGTTTGAATTTTCTTGCACATTAGTTACTTTAAAAACACCTGTGTACTTATAAAATTTCAGTTCAGCACAAACGGGAGGCTGGTTTTCTGTATGATCTCTTTATCTGTACACCCACTCTCTTTCCCCATTTGTCACTGGCTTTAGCTTCTTCCCCTTACAATGCCACTGGCTTCATCTCTGTGTCTTTCCTGTTTGCGAGCTCCAGCTTCCCTTCTTATAGTCTCCTCATTGTGGTAGTTTGGTGTAGTGGTTAAGAGTGGCGAATTCTAATCTGAAGAACTGGGTTTGATTCCCCACTCCTTCACATGCAACCAACTGGGTGACCTTGGGTCAGTCACAGTTCTCTCAGAGTTCTCAGCCCCATCTACCTCACAGAGTGTTTGTTGTGAGGAGAGGAAGGGGAGGAGATCGTAAGCTGCTAGGGCGGGGTATAAATCCAACTCTCCTCCTCCTGCTGCTGCTGTTCAGTGCCAGTTTTCCAGTGTTGGTTCGGGTGCTATGCATACTCAAAAATGTTGGCAAGGATTTTTTTTTTGGGGGGGGGCACTGTTAACACATGAACAAATGTTGCTATTAATTTTTTAAGATTGATTTACCCCCAAATAAGGTTTAATTTGAATATATTTTTTTTACAAACCTAGGGGTTTCCATGGGTTTGCAGAACCATAATCTGAGGGGTTTTTTTATCTGACGCTTTCCTTGTTGCACAAATTTACCTATCCAAATGTGGAACAGCCCTTGGCTGTTAAGTA
The DNA here is from genome assembly GCF_001447785.1 of Gekko japonicus. Classification (NCBI taxonomy): domain Eukaryota; kingdom Metazoa; phylum Chordata; class Lepidosauria; order Squamata; family Gekkonidae; genus Gekko; species Gekko japonicus. The sequence goes on along the minus strand of NW_015176042.1, from coordinate 83,401 downwards.
TAGGTATATGGAGTGTTCAGACATGCCACTTACTTGCAGCTCCCCACCTTCAGTCTGGTGGCATAGCCCAGCAGTAGAGGCTGCAGTTCTTATGAGGCTGCAGTTCTTATAGCAGCAGTAACAAAAGGGCCATCAAAATTTAAAGCTCTTCCTTTAAATTGGATTGATGGTTGTCAGTACAGGATACTAAGGAAGCAACAAGAAGCAATCAACATGCTCCATGCCCCAATGTTTTATCACAGTGATCTTGGAACTGTGTAGCAGGGTCAATAAATCATATTTCTAGCTATAATAAAAAGCTGTTTGGATTATAATATTCCCAATAATGAAATAAATAATGATCAGTCAAATTGTCCTCGATGGCTCTCTTTTGAAGTCTTTCTTCTGACTCAATAGAGGAGCAAATCTGTAGAAACCAACTTTCTATTAATCAGTTTCTGCTTTAACATCCCCTGAATTGTGTTACTTGGAATATATAATACAGCTGAGGGTAATCGTTCAGTTCTCCATTTGACCTAATATCAAGATATAAATTTTACTAATGAAAGGTATCTGATGAAGTATGTTTTAATTCTTGGAACTTTACACCCAGGAACATTTTGCTGGTCTCTAAGATGCTACTGGACTCAAGCTTTAATTCTTGAAATCTTACACCCAGGAACATTTTGCTGGTCTCTGCTACTGGACTCAAATCTTATTATGCTACTACAGACTAACATGGCTACCATCCTGAAACTTGAGAATACACTAGACATTTAGCATTTACAAACCTCCTGGGTTTAGGTGGTTTAATTGATAATGATGATAATAGGTATAGGACAGGGAGATTAGAGGGAGGACAACATAATTCCAGTGAACATGCCCAGGACCTAATTTAGCTCTTTGGCTAATTTGTACCACTGCAAACTGCTGATGGAAGCTTACGTGGGAGCCAGACAATTTCCCTCGTTCCCTACTAGCACCTTCACAGGGTGGCAGGGGCAAACGGGGGGAGCATGCTGGCATTGCCCTGGCATGTGACATCACTTCTGGTGCAAAGATGGATGTGGTATCAGTGTGTCAAGGTGAAACTCTAGGATTTGCCCCAAACACTATGGTATTCCACTGAAAGTGGTGTCATGTGGCAGTACGAAACTGCCACGCCTTTCCCCACTCCCCAATTCTTCCTGGTGGGTCTGACTGTGGTTGGCAACTCTAGAGCTTGCACCATTAGGTAGTCCTCCATAAAAAAAAATTCCCTACAGATGCAAAACTTGGTATGTCAGGGAGAGAGGATGTAGCTGGACATGCTGATTTGCTATCTGTGGGAAATATCTTTGAAGGAACATTACACACATATACCATCTCTGTGAGAATTGGGGACATTCAGATGTTGCTATGAAATTTCTGTCTTATTACTGAGAGTGTGTTCATGTTTAGATGAAAGGGACAAGATCCAGAACAATGAAAAAGAATGCTGAAGTTCCTTTGTAGGAACTAATTATTAGGAGGTGGTCCCCTAATAGCTCTGTTCAAGTACATATCAGTGCTGGTACATTATTCAAAACAGCAAGGTATGCTTCTTGATTCGTACTCATAAATATGTTTTAATTTGAATGTATTGCCTAATGCAAGCAGATCTACAACAAGACATTGATACGTTTTAGTTAAATTTTATTTTTCTTTGTGCCTTCTCTTTTGTATATATGAAAAAATTAAGTTTTAATATTTATATTTTGATGACAAGAAGAAAGATATTATTTGTATTATGGGGGCCTTTTCAACTGACACAATTCAGGGCCTCATTGTATCACAATCCCTCCCTGGGGAGGGGGTTGCCTCAAGTAAAATTTCAAGGAGACATTAGAGATGCCTTTTAAGACAAAACATCCAAGAAAATTCCAGGGGTGCAGATACACCTCCCTAGTCTGCACAATTGTGGATATGGACATCATCCTAGGGAGATTTTCCCCCATTGTTTTCTGCCTGGCCAGTTGCCTTATTTGGAACTATCCTCTTCTCCTTTACTTTTATCACTGATTGCTTTTTTTCCTGGTAAGCTGCAGCAAAAGAAGGTGCTGCCAAGTTGCAACTGACTCAAGCTGACTCCATCCACAGGTCATTCCAGCCAAGAGAGGAGCAGAGGTGGTTTATCATTGCCTTCCTTCACATAACAACCACAGTCCTCCTTAATGGTCCCCCATCCAAGTTATAACCATGGCTGACCATGCTTAGCTTCCAAGCTCTGAGAAACTCTGGCTAAACTGGGCTATTCAAAAGCTACTAAGGCCCCGGTCACACAGGAAGATTTGCCCTGCAAAATGGACGGATTGAGGGTAGATTAAACCGGCGCGATCAGATGCCAACATCTGGCAAGCGTCGCGCACCCGCCCCTAACCCGTAGCTTCTGGCCGAAGATGCGGATCTAAAAGAGACTAGTGAAAGGGCATGTGATCGCGGCTGTTGGCAGAAGCGCAGAGCCTCAGGGGACCTGTCTGACCCCACTGCCGCACTTCTGTTTGTTGCGGCTCTAAAAAGCCGCACTTCCCCCGGGGCTTAAATATGGCTGCAGTTCAGCAAAGCCTTGGATTAAGTTATTTGAGAGGTATTTGTCTCTACTGACTGGCCTCCAACCTGTGTTTAAAACTACAAGGAAGGGCTTGAGGGTGTATTTGTGATGTATTTGTATCTATATGAAAAAGAGAACTTAAGGCCTTATACAACGATTTTCAATTAGTCCAAAAGGGGCTTACCAGAGGCCATCAGCTGAAGAACAAACCTTTCAATGTGTGATTTTTTTCCGTAGTCACCTGCAGGTATGCCCTTTATAGCAGACTGCCTACTGATGACCTGACAATGTACGATGTGTAGCCAGTTTGGTGTAGTGGTTAAGTGCATGGACTCTAATCTGGGAGAACTGGGTTTGATTCCCCCCTCCTCCACTTGCACCTGCTAGATGACCTTGGGCAAGCCATAACTCTGGCACAGCTGTTCTTGCAAAAGAGCAGTTTCTGTCAAGAGTTCTCTCAGCCCCACCTACCTCACAAGGTGTCTGTTGTGAGGAGGGGAAGGGAAAGGAGTTTGTAAGCCGCTCTGAGACTCCTTCAGGTGGTGAAGGGCAGGGTATAAATCCAATCTCCTCTTCTTCTCTTCTTCTGTATAGAGTCTATATGAAAAGAGAAATGTCTTGACCTGAAAACCTTCTATACAGAAGGTGTCCCAGAATGGAATGAGATGACCTTTCTGCTGAACATGAACTGCTGTGCTGCTTACTCACCTCTCTGGTATAACCAAAGTAAAATAAGTGGGAACAGATAATTATTTATACTCTGTGTGTGGAAAAGATGTAAAAGGAAACAGAAACAAGTAAACTTTGTTTTAGTGAACCTCCACGAATTTCAGAAAAACAAGACCTGAGCCTCCCCAAGTGCATATGTTGCAACAAAGATGTGAAAATTGTTCCTCGCTATAGGTTGGAACCAGCCAGCTTTTAGCTCCATCTTTCCCATTTTCCCTCCTTATTACAGCCCTCATCTCATAGGACTTTATCCATGCTGTTTCCCCAATCCCCAGCATAGCCTCTTTGGATGGCCAAAGGGGTTCCCTCTTTAGTTTTTCACCAGTGGAAAACTTGGTTGGAACCTAATGAGTGGATGTTTTTAATGAAAATGTGATCGTGAACTGAAGCTGTGATAGTGAATTGAAGCTGTAACACATGGATAGCTTTCCCTTTAGATTAGCAGTGGCTTTCAAGACTTTCAAGAAACACTCTTGCATGGCTACTACAGATCTTCTATAAGTTGCAGAGGATTCTGGGAATATTCTAGAGCTCATACTGAATTCAGTCAGTTTATTTCAATATAAAATCAGCTGAAAACCTAGCCACGTACAATACTAGGGTCCCTGCCACACAGCAGGGAAAACACCGCCCAAAATGCGGCTAATTAGAGCCGCTCCAAAATAGAGACGCCGCAGCGGGATCCCACGGATCTTCTGAGCCGCGGCGCCATTGCTCCCTGGCACGATCAGATGCCGGGGAGGAAGACACGGTCGGGAGGGGGAGGCTGCCGAACTGCGCATGTGTGAGCATGCGCAGTTCGGCCAGGAGCCGGGGATGCGCCGGCGGACGGACATGCCGGCTATCCCACGGCTGACCTTGATGCAGACTTCCTGGATGAACCACCTCGGTAGGTGGTTCATTTTTGCTGCGGGTTTTTCGGCGGAAGGGCCGGATCGGGAACGGGCGGCAACGCTTCCCAGATGTTGCGGTGGGATCGCGCCTGTTTGCTGCGGCCCCGATCCGGCCCTCTCCCGGCCCAAAACCTCTCGTGTGACTGGGGCCTAGGATCAGCAAATAAATTTAAAGGTGTAATTATAGTCCAGCCTTATTTAAGGACTTAACCATCTGCTTATGCATGCTGCATGCCCTCATACCAAATCCTGCGTCACTGCGAGTTATTTCTGAAGAAAGGCTGGACAATTCATGACGAGGCACGTTAGCCCTAGCTACCTCATATTAATTAAGAGTGCATCCTAGAAGGCATTCAACAGTCCCCTGCTGATGCTCATTCCCATATGTAAGCTACTGCTTGAAACTGTAGTTATCAAGTGATGGATAGGCATGTGTGAGAATCAAACCACAATATTTGATTGTCAGTTCAAACATGGCACTTCTTCAATGTTGTGCAATTAAGTCTGATGCAAGTTACTGAGACATGAGTAAGCAAGCAATGTACATATGTATGAACCAGTTCCAGGTGGCACACTGGCCATTGGTGCCAGTTCTGAGTGACAATCCTTCGCCTTCAGCAAAGACTATCTTCCTCGTTATTCCTTTGCCATTTGTATTGATTTATATTTATTTAATAACATATTTATATCCTGTCTTTTATTTTTGTAAAATCCCCAAGGTGGCTGCCGACAGTCAATTAAAATAAACAGTACCAATTAAAATCCAAGCAGAAGCAAAACAACTGTAGCATGCATACTAATAAACCCACAGAGGAGAACAGAAGCTAATAACAAAATCTGAAACAGAAGGAGCAACAGAGTACCCCTAGCCACCAAAGTCTCTTCTGAAAAGCAAAGCACCTGGCACTGAAACAGCAATAGGAAAGGAGCGAGGCAAATTTCCAGTGGGAAGGCTTTCTAGAGTCTTGGTACCACTGTAGAGAAGGCCCTATTCTGTGTCGCCAACCCTGTACACTTTTGATGGTGAAGGAAGGATGTTTCTTCTGCTATTTTCCTCCTTCCCTATCCCTTTAACCTTTTTTCCAACCATTTTTTCCTGTCTATTCTTCCACTTTTCTTAATGAGTTCTTGCACCTCCTTAAAAAGATCTGCATTGCATTTAAAGAAGTGTAAATTCTGAAAAGCAAAGCAAAGAATTCTGAGCCACGGTGGAGCAGCGGTGCAATAAAATGCTTTCATTACTGAGGAATCATGTCTATTTTGCTTTGTACATTATGATTTATGAGCTTTTAAATTCATTTCTAGTTCCTGTCCCTTTTATCTCCCCCCCCCTTGTTACACTCGTGGAATACCAATCAATTGTAGCTAGAGCGCTATAAGGAAACCTCAGTCTTTTCTCACAAACAGAAGACAGTTTATTTGATCAAGTGTGATGCAAATATTTGTTCAATGACTCTGGGGTCATATTTCAGGATAAACACATCCTTTAAAAATTAATATGCATTTGGAATAATCACAGTGAGTCCTGAGAATATGTGTCTGCATCACAAGAATTCCACAGAGTACTAGTCATTGCTTCAATCAAAATCTTTTTACAAACATAATACTGACATGCAGTGTTTCAAGACAACAAGGGCCCATAGCTTAGTGACAGGGTTTTGTGCTTATATGATCCCAGGTTAAAATGCTGGGATTGCCAATTAAAGACTATCAGGTTGCAGGGCTGGAAAGGACCCCTCCCCTTCATGAAAGATGCAGAGCAGATGGTACCAATGGCATAACTGGATATGTTCAATCTATTCTCAGTAAAATCTGTGGAAGTTTTGTCATTGACTTCTATCTGAACATACTGTGCCCCTATTCAGTTATCATTCCCTCTCCCCCATCCACTCCAGAAATAATGTGGAATTAGTGATAATTGAGTCAAGGAACCACACTGGGACTGTGAACTAGATCTGAAAGGAACCTCAAAATCCTGTCATCATCAGCCAATCAAACTCCTTTGTATTCTACTTGGAATCTGGTAAAAGAGTTTTGTCAGTTGCTATCGAGCATAAAAGAAGAACAGTGCAATGAGATCCCTAAATTGCTGACTGCTTTCTGTTGGGTATTGATTAAGTAGGTTATGTTACACTATAGAAGAGTAAATATGGCATCAGAGTTTTTGTATTTCCTCCCCCTTCCTTTGAAGCGGGAAGAATTTTGTGCTCCTTCTAATTGTGGAAGGAAGGTCAGCACAGTGTACCTTCTGGCATGATAATCTCAGACCAAAATGTCCTCGACAAATTGAAAAGTGTGTATCAGCGGAACCAGCTCCTTGCTGAAAGCCACGTGTTTTGTGTTTCTGATGACATAAGCTTTGACCTTGTTGTGAATCCTTTGAAGGAACTGCTACATTTGCTCCCTGCAGTCTAATCAGCAATATGTAGTACTGATATGGAGATCTACCAGTTCTGTGTCTGCTGTGGAGGCTTTTGATCTGTTGCAGTTCTGAAGAGAAGGCTGGAAGAAGATTTCTTTTATTAAAAGGGTTGAACCCATGCTTCCCCCTTTCCCTGCTTTCAGGAAATAATTGCACAGATTAATGCAAAGTAGTTGGATAGGTATTGCTTATAGTAAGTGAAAAGGCCAATTAAATCAATCTCTTTCACTGCTGCAGTGAATCAATTAATTCATTAATCACAATTTTAAAATATAGATTTTCAGTCAGTGGTTTCCTGTGACAGGCTGTTGAGTTGCGTGATTGTGAATATTGTATATACAGCCTAGAATGTGTTTTTGGAGTTTTAGTGAAGTGACTAAGATAAATGAATGTGAGCAGTAGTCCAGGAAACACCTAGTTTATATCTCACCTCACCATGATTTTCCTCAAGAGTCTTAGGCAAGATGTTCTTTCTTGGCACCATCCCTCATCATCAGTATTATAATGGGAATTTACGCCACAAACCATCACAAACCACATTTTCCCAATTTGTGCCCATCCCTACTGATAATCAACACTGGGGGAAATACTGGACTACAGGATTGTTTAAGAGTTACCAAGCATCAGGAGCTGGGTCAGGAACATCATGAGGTATGCCATGAGAGCTTGGAGTGAGAAGACAAGGGTACCAACTCAAGCAGTGTAGTCAAAGTCCAGGCAAGAACAATCCATATAGCAAGGTCTGGAAGTCCAGGAGTCATCCATGAGAAGGTTTGGGGCAAGATGAAAAGTAGAGTCAGGGAATGATCCAAAGTGTCACAGGAGTAAGGCAGAATCCAATGTGGTGGTCACAGAGTCAGAAGGATTTCAACTTGTTGCTTCCATGCCTAACAGCCTCCCTTGCTGATTTTTAATAGCCATATGCTTAAGGGTCCTGCTTGCAGCCAGTCTACTCATCTTTGCTATCATCAAGCAGCTGGCATCAGGCCAGGAGGCATGCAATTTGTCATCTCTCCTGTAGTTGTACTCTTAACCTCCATCTATGGCACTCTAAGGGTGTGGGTGCGACTGTATGATTATGATCTATGCCAATAAAGGTTTTGAACTTGAAGGGTGTGGGTGATACTGGAGGGCTAGAAATGACCAACTGTCATGGGCCAGCTGGGACACCAACTGAGTTTCACCTGTTGAATCGAGGCTGGAAGGGTGTCAGTGGCTCTGCACCAGCTGTTGGCTGTGACCCCTGACAAGCCTGCAGCTCATCTTCCTGCTTGTCAGCTTCTGCTAACTTCAGAGCTGGCTACATGGGGCTCCTCTTCTCCTGAGGAGTCCTTGCTATCACTGAGCCCTGGCTGACCCACAACACCAAGACCATGTACCTGAAGGACTTTAAGCACATATATAAACATTATATGTTACTGTTGTTTTTTTCAGCATACTTCCTGCTAACATTTATTCATTTCGCAATTTGTCATCTCTCCTGTAGTTGTACTCTTAACCTCCATCTATGGCACTCTAAGGGTGTGGGTGATACTGAAGGGCTGGAAATGACCAACTGTCATGGGCCACCTGGGACACCAACTGAGTTTCACCTGTTTAATCAAAGCTGGAGGGTGTCAGTGGCTCTGCACCAGTCATGGGCCAGCTGGGACACCAACTGAGTTTCACCTGTTGAATCGAGGCTGGAAGGGTGTCAGTGGCTCTGCACCAGCTGTTGGCTGTGAACCCTGACAAGCCTGCAGCTCATCTTCCTGCTTGTCAGCTTCTGCTAACTTCAGAGCTGGCTACATGGGGCTCCTCTTCTTCTGAGGAGTCCTTGCTATCACTGAGCCCTGGCTGACCCACAACACCAAGACCATGTACCTGAAGGACTTTAAGCACATATATAAACATTATATGTTACTGTTGTTTTTTTCAGCATACTTCCTGCTAACATTTATTCATTTCAGTTGTATCTCATTTTATCCTGAGAGCTCAGGGATCAATGTAACTGTGTATGTGGACCAACAGAAAGATAAGATGGCAAAATATGCCCAGGAAGAAAGAAGGGTGGAACTCAGGGGAAAGATTAAAAATTATTTATTTACTTCAGACCCAATTTAGAACTTACTTCCAGCAAAAGCCTTGCTACTACTGATTATGAGAAATTCGAGAAGAGTTTTGACCCCGGAGGACCTGCAATGCATTAACCTGATGTTGTGTTCTCTTTAATGTTGATCAGAGTATGGTTTTACTGTTTATTATTGTTTTTAGAAGATAACAATCCCCCCCCCAACAACCCTCCAGAATCTCCAGCCAATGTGGCCTGGAGAAAAATTGCTCCTTGACCCCAAAGTGGTAATCAGCATTTCCCTGGGCGTGTAAGAAAGGGCCACAAGAACTAAGCACTGATGAGAGATTTCCGGTACGGCGCATCGACAAGCGGGCAGGAGCTTGGCTTGCTCCGTCCCCGCTCGAACTGTTCTCGCTTTGTTCGAGCCTCTCGGAGGTTGGGAGAGCTTGACCAGCCCCCCGGTGGTGGGGGCTGGAGCAGGGGGCATTTTTTGGCCCTCCCCCAGGGTGTGTGTCCAGAACAGCCGCGAAACCGAGGCGAGAAACAGGAGAACATGGCTGCCATGTTCGCCTAGACGTGGCCATCCGTTTTTATTTCACGTTTTAACAACATCGATTATTAAGCAGTAACATGAAGAAGGCGAAGAAAGTGAGTACGTGTCTATTACAAGCCTGTTACAAATAAAAGAATTTTTCAAAATCCCAGTAAAACCCCAGTTAAAGTGCCCAGAATATTGAGGAGAAGCAGCCGGGGGAATAAATGGGCTGAATATTGGACCATAGATTTTTTTCTTCGCTGGGGAAACTTTACTGGCAAAGAAATATATGGTTTTGATAGCGAAGAATTTACTCTTATCGGACCTAGTGAGTGGAAGTAAAATACAGAGTTGAGCAAGAAAATGGAGAACAACGAAGGGGAGGAAAGTGAGGAAGATGTGTTACACCCCACCTGAGTCGTGACAGCAGTTTACATATTTAACAAAAGACAATGCAATGAGATTAGATTGTAAGGTTAAGAACACATTCCAAACAGTGAAGTATGCAATGAACTACCTGAAATTTTAGAGCCTCTATTAGAACCCTATTCTCTTTACAGAAAGGCATTC
>NW_015176042.1:48197-73433 GCF_001447785.1 Gekko japonicus | reverse complement strand
GAAGGCAAATGCACGGAACAATTGTAAGCAAATGACTAGCCATAAAGACTTAATAAAAGAATATTACTTAAAGAAAAAGAGAGCAAAGAAAGGGGAAAAAAAGAACAAAAAGGACAAAAGGAAGAGGAAAAAATGTGGCAGGATGAGAGTTAACAGTACCCACAAGTCTGTGAAACCAACAAGGAAGAAAGAGAGAGAGGAAAGTGTAAAAAAAATTCATGTACATATAAACAAGACAGACATCTGGAAATGATCGTCAAAAAGAAAAGACTATTAACCTCAAGAAAAAAAATTAAGATATATGTATTATTGGTCTTCTTTCTTTTCTTTTTTTCTTTTTTTGGGAAAATTGAGCTATATGGCAAATTATATGAATTATGCTATGAGGGTTAAGTTATATGGTTAACTTCAGGAATGATCTTATGAAGGAAAAACAATTTATGTGATTAAAGGATGAAATGGTTTTGGTAATTTGGGTGTATGTCTAAGGGGAAAGACGAATTATAATTGGGAAATAATTTCTTAACTATTAGCTCCCACTAATGGGATATCACCTAACGTAATCTGTCTAACAAAGGAATGGTTGGCCAGCAGCCATAACAGTATCTTTGCCTGAAATAGCCAAAATGAATTAATTTTAGGGTTGTGATTCTTTCATTGGAGTAGGATGGAAAAGTATTTATTATTAGCATTTTGCTACAGGGTTAATTATATGAATGATTCTAGGAGGGGAAACAAGGTATATGTTTTAAGAATGATGTTAAAGGGAAAAGTGGGGTTATAATAATATATTTGATAGAAAGAAGTAATCAAAATGAATTAATTTTATGGATGATGAGAAATTTATTTGTTATTATTATTTTGTCCTTTGCTGTATAAGTATTTATATCTATATTTGGTATTCTGAGGTAATAATCTGTGTATTTAGCTGTGAAGAAACAAGCTGCTAATTAATATTATTTTGTATAAGACTAAAGTACAGCATGTTACAGTAAGGAAAATTAATGTTACTTGAGATAAGAAAGACAGTGGGTGTTGTGGTTGAGAAAAGAATAAAGGCTTAGTATTTAATTGTTTTGGCAGAAGGTAGGAACATAGGAAAAGAGAAAATTAGGAAAAGAAATAATGAAATGGTGGGTAAAAATAAGCTTAAAATTTGTGTGGAATAAAATAAATACAAGGTAAAGCAGATGAATTTGATGAGGATGTTAAAATTATAACAGTAAAGATTCAATTATTGTATATAGGAAGTAAAAACTGGTTTAGATAGAAATTATGCCTAAGCTAGTTAGAACAGGATTTAGATGTGGAGGGTAGCAGTGTGCAGACACAATAAAATATTATCTTTGGGCAATGAATAATATATTATGAGTAAAAGGTAAAATTTCGCCTAGAAAAAGGAAACAAATATTAACAGTTCAAGGAAATATTGCTTGTAATAGAAATGTTTAAAATAAATACATGGTCAAGTAGAGATAGATGGATATGTTGGAAAGAAGAATAGATCTAAGCAAACTCTTAAATGTAATAATGAGTATGGTATATGTTACTGCAAGGATTATGTACTTGAGGTGTCTAGGTGGTGGGTGTATTTAATGTTAAAAAATCCAATAAATATATTAATTTTAAAAAAAGAACTAAGCACTGATGCAACCCTTCCTGCCCTCCCTCTCATGATCTCCCTGAACGCACAGAATCATCATTGTTGTCAGATGGCCATCTAGCCTCTGTTTGTAAACCTTCAAAGAAGGAGAGGCCACCACCTCCCGAGGAAGCCTGTTCCACTGAGGAACTGCTCTAACTGTCAGGAAGTTCTTCCTAATGTTTAATCAAAAACAATGAACATATGAAGCTGCATACACCAACAGACAGACCTTCATTGCTACAAGCTCAGTGCTGATCATTCTGACTGGTAGCTACTCTCCAGGATTTCAGGCATTTCTGTTGAGATCTTTTAAAACTGGAGATGCTAGAATTCAAACCTGTAACCTACTGTGTGCAAAACATGCGTTCTGTTGCTGAGCTGTGGCCCCTTCCCCAAATACTTTCTTTTAGTTTGCAATACAGGTATTATTTACACATACACAAAGAGAATAAGAAGAGGCAAAGATGTCCAATAAATCTGTTCATTCTGAACTGTGAACTGCTGTTATTCAAGCACACACAGACCCATACCTGTCCCCTCCCTTCTGTTTGGAACATCACTTTCGAAGCTGAAGCACACAGATGTTCCACCCATTGGGAAATAATTTCTTAACTATTAGCTCCCACTAATGGGATATCACCTAACGTAATCTGTCTAACAAAGGAATGGTTGGCCAGCAGCCATAACAGTATCTTTGCCTGCTTTCCTTTGTGGGTCTTTGACATGGTGCATTTAATACTGCTTGGTTCCATAATGTGGGAATGGTCAGCCTAGGTGCCCTGGCGGCAGCCGGTAGAGAGGAAAATAATATCCTCACCTGCCTCCCTTTCCAGACTTAGGCTTGACAGGAAAGTTGATTTCATCTGCTGCAAATTGGTCTCTATTCCCTCTTTTGAAATGGGCATGCATGTCTCTTTTCCTTTTTCACCTTTAAAATCTGCTTGTACGCATTCCCACATCCTTTCCAAACTTCATTAATAGACCTCTTTTTCACATTTATTCCCTCCCTTTCATGATTTTATATACCTGTCTGACAGCTTTGGACTTTTTTAAAAAAGAAATTGACAAACCATCCCCCTCCAAGTGTCTAATTATTTTGAGAGAAGGAAGCCAGAGCATACTGTTAACAGGATAACGAGTGCAAGGCATACAAAACATGTTGCACAGGGACACTGGGAGCACTGTGAGACAAACAGGCACTGATTGGCCCTTTAATTGACTGAGGGCAGACTAGAGATGGGCACAACTGCTGTTGCCCTGCTCCACTGGGCCATGAGGGAGAAGAAGCAGCAGAAGAAACAGCTGTTGCTTCATCCTCCTCATGACGAATATGGTCCGGGCACAGATGTAAAGGCTCTGGGATCATACATGGGCCACCATCTTCAAGCAATGTAGCAGGAATAGCCATCAACTCTTCACCTCATCTGTCACCCTATCAGCACCACCTGTGTTAATGTGAAAATAGGCTTGCCAGGCCTCTGCTGTAACCTCCAGGAGCTTTTGGTGATGGGGAATGAGGAGGAGAAGTGTCAGAGAATCATAGAGTTGGAAGGGGCCATACAGACCATCTAGTGTCCAACCCCCTGCCCAATGCAGGACCAGCCTAAAGCATGTCTGACAAATATCACGATGCTCTAGGAACTGGTGGGAGGAGTCCCACCATAAGCAGGTAAGGGCCAACCCTATGTGGAAGGGTAGTGACACAGATCTTTTCCCAGAGCTGGTTTAATTGCCTCCCCTGCCCCTGTACAGAAAGGTGCTTTAGAGCCCATATGGATGCAACTGTGTGTTGAGTAAACATCATATATTTGGTAATATTCTTATTTTCTAAAAGTAGCTGAATTCATGGACGAATGGTGAATCAGCAGCCACTATTTGTGGTAGCTAGGAGTGGAACCTGTGTATTTGGAGAAGTCATGTTTCTGATTACATGATCAACCAGTAGAGGGTGCCCATTGACTTCAGGCCCTGCTTGTAAGCTTCATAGATTAAATGGGTGCTTGGTCTAATCAGGAAGGCAGATCTCATGTTCAGTGTGACGGCTGTCCTACACAAGCCCTATTGGCATGACTGGTGGTTTTAGTGTGTAATGGATCTTCATTAAATATCCTTGAAACATTGCCCAGACTGACATATTGTAATATTCAATTTGATTGATACATGAACTGTCTTTTCTTTTTGCCAGTTAATCAATTAACCTGAATAAGATGATGTCCTTAGTATATAAATTGTACTTTCCATACCAAAGTGCTGGATAAGGCTTCAGAACAGAGGCTGATGAAGATTCCAGCTCATGTACTTGGGGCAAGAAGGAGGAGTTTTTGCAGCCCTAATAAATAACAAGTATTTTCCCACTGAGTGACAGCTGATGAAAGTTCCAAATCATGACTTACACACTACTGAGATCAGAAGATTTTCTCCCCTAGTACAGATAGAAGAGAGACTATGGAAGACATTTACCAGTGGAATAATACAGCCCACAGGAAGACAATGAGCCTCCTAACGGGGTGTTATCACCTGCCAGTCTCTCCTGGGGACAGAAAGTTCCCCAAAGCCATGACAATCCTGTTCTCAATGGAATGAAGAAAAAGATCTGTGCCTCAAAGCTGTTCAATAAACACAGCAGAAGCCTTCATCTGAATGATTTCAAGATACTTGCATTACTGTACTGGGAGATGGAAAAGGCAGGCAAAATCAGTGGGGAAAAGCAAGGTTGGATTCACAGGGAGTGCTTCTATTGTGTTTAGTATCTTTTCCCTTCCTCTCCCCTTGCATCTCTCTCTCTCCACCCCCTCAAAGCATCAGCATACATTACTGAAAAATTCTCCCCTCAGGGTTTTGGCTCACATCTTCTAGTTGATACAGGAGATTCATAAGTAGCAAAATAGCTGCCCATCTGCTAGGAAAGCAAAAAAGAAATACATCTGGTCTACTAATTTCTCCCTGTGGAGTTTTATATATCCCAAGGAGCTACAAAACTCCACTTGCCTTAATTCACCCTTAACCCAGCAGAGGTCCAGAAATAACTAGGAGAAAAAGCAAACTAAAGAATCTTCAAACTTCTTGTGAGTATAAATAAGGATGAAGGAGCAAAAGATTATAAGTGTATCAACTTCTTGTGAGTATAAATGATGAAGGAGCAAAAGATTATAAGTGTATATCCCCTAATCCATCCCATATTAGGGAATCTCATCTCATTCCAGATTCCAATCTCATCTCATTCCAGATTCTAATGGAAAAGCTTTTTAAAGCGTCAAACTCAAGATTTATATTTTCACCCCATATATTTCCTTCTTCATGTCAATGCATCATAATTTTCCTTTGTCCCCTTTTCATATCCAAAGTTTGCTGGTCTTCAGCTCTTCTAGTTCATCAGCTATACATTCCTGTTATTATTTCCCTACTGTATGCTCATACTACCTTTGTCCTTGGAGGGCTTTCATCTAAAACGATGCACCTGTGAAGTGTTAATTGTGAATACAAGAAATAAGTGCTTTCAGACAGGGTACCTTAAAAGTACTGTTTGCATCTTACTGCTGACTGACCTTGGTTTGTTGCTGTGTAAAATGGCCATCATGTTTTTCCTTATATTTGTTTAGGGTTCTAATTGGAGGAGAAGGAAAAGGAAGCCAGCAAAGAGCTGAACAAATAGTAGGAATGTGCATTCAGATAGCAACAAATCCAAATGGTATACCTGTATTTGAACTAATCCAGATTGGGGGAAAAAATTAATGACATTTGGTAATTATTTGTATTTTCTGGTGCCTTGCTGACACGGTTTCAGTTTCTGAGGACCCTGGGGTAGAGGAGAGGAATGAGAGGAGAGGTGGCAAAAGAGGAGACACAAAGTCAAAAATATAAATGACTAAGTGGCATAGGCCCCTGCCACACGGCAGGGGAAAAGCCTCTAAAGGCGCGGCTTTTAAAAGCCGCGCCAACGTTGAGACGCCGCGGCGGGATCCCACGGATCCCCTGGCTGCAGCGCCTTTTCTCCCCGGCACGATCAAACGCCGGGGAGAAAACACGGCCCTGACCGGGAGCCGGCCGAACTGCGCATGTCGGAGCATGCGCAGTTCAGCTACGGGCCGGGGTTGTGCCGGCGCAAGGATGCGCCGGTGATCAAACGCCCAGCTTGCCCCGCAGCTTCCCGCTGAACCACCAAGGTAGGTGGTTGCGAGTTGCGGTGGATTTTTGCGGGGAAGGGCCAGTTCGGGGACGGAAGCAGGACGCTTCCCAGATGTTGTGGTGTGATCGCGCCGGTTTGCTCCGCCCCCGAACTGTCCCGCTCCCGGCCCAAATCGCCTAGTGTGAACGGGACCATAGTATATTAACCATTGTTGTAACCAATGTATTTATTTGTATTTACTTAAAAGGGTTTTAAAGACCTTACTCCCAACACAGTTGGGAGGATTGCATTGATATGTTTCTGGGCACAATGATTCCATCAGTCCAGCAGTATGTGTTAGATCCTATAAGCACTGAATGCAGTCATTTCCTTGTCTCTACTGAGTAATTTCGCATTGAGTCTGTGCATGGACGATGCTTGATCTGCGCTGTCATTGTTTTGTAGTCACTATGCAGCACAGGGAACAGTGTGATTTAGTACCTGCCTTCTTGGGGAACCAAATGCACGTTTCTGTGGCCATTTTGTAAGTTTGCCTACCTTTCTTGAGCTGTCAAATGCTCCCTGTGCCCACCTTGCTGCTCAGCCTGCTTTCTGGGACTGCCCATTGCCTTTGTGCCTGCTGTGCAAGAGATAATTGTAATCAAATGTAAAATGGAAATATTTTCTCTTTTTTGCCCAACATTTGGCTGGAAACATCCTCTGGATAAGGAATATAATACCTGAGAATTTTATCCCAGTTAGGAAGCAAGCAAAAAAAAAAGCTTACAACTAGAAATGTGCCTCCCATTCAAATTACTGAAAATGAATAAAGAACATGGTGTAATAAGACGAAAATGAGTAGAATTGTTAAAGTACAAAAGTGGGTACAAATAAATTCTGATGCACACCTCTAGAGAGAATTTGGAAGTATGAGAAACTGGAGATGGAGTGTGGAAGCTGAAAACTCTAACCAGGGATTCCAGCTAAGAATCAGCTTTTCTGCCTTTGGCAGCATCCTGGATTAGCTTCATTTTGAGCCTTGTTTGCTGCAGAAATTGGACCTCTGGAGGGACAAAGTATCACAGTTCTAATGAAAGAGTAATGCAGTTGAAAACAGCAAGCACCTTATTTTTGCCATAAATCTGAGTGTTCCCTCACTTCATTTGTCTGATATGATTATTTCCAGTGGGGCCTTTTTAGCTCTACAAACAGAATGTGGCACACATTTTATAATGGTATACTGAAAAGCTTGGAAATGACTTACTCTGGGAAAAACAAAGTGAGGATGGGCTTCTGGAGAAAATTGTGAAAATTATGGGAAGCTTTTATTGATAAGGAAGCCCAAGGGAAGCTTAAGAAATGAAAGTACAAGTTGAAAATGGCAACGTAACCCTTTGTTCTCTGTGGACAACACAAAAACGTCTCCTGGCTAAGCCAAGAGGATGGGAATTTCTTTCGCTCACCTTCTTTGCCCTTGACTATGTTTACCCAGATGTCGGACAGCCCTTTACCATCTCCATCTTTCATAACTGCAAATGAACTGTTTCTACTGATACAGGGATAAAACTTAATTTAATGTCAGTATAAGGAGACTCTTTGGAGGATAATACCATTAGGTGTTATTTTAACGGTCCTTACTTTATGTCTCTCCCCTATTTCCACCCCTTTAACGTATTACCTGCTTTAAGCTTTCAGTAAGAATGAAACCATCATATAAATGATGAGCAGAGATGCTGTTTTTGGATAAGTATCTCTTGTCCATGGGCACTGGCCCAGAGATCAATGGCTGATGCCCAGTTTTTGGAGCAGAGCTGTGGGCAGTAACCTGTGCTAGTTAAAGGAAGATTCCAGTATGGGCAGACAGATAGGCAGTGATGGCTAGCAAACAGCATTGGTAAGGAGTCTGGATGACGGCATGGAGTCTGGGCCTTGGACAGAGCACGGGGGAGGTGAAAGCAGGATTAAGTCTAACAAGTAGATAATTTAGTATTGTTCCAGTTCCAGGTGTATCACCTGTTCCTGTGTGTGGAGACGTATTTAGTTATTTATTTATCACATGGCAGAGTTACACACAGGAAGGATATAATAATATAAAATATTATGGAGATATGAAATGTGGCAACTGAGTTTTTTTTCACCCCTTCATTTCTGAAACCATACTCTTGTTTGTCATCATTTTCTCCTTTGTTAAAGCTGTAGTTTCATGCCTCTCAGGGTTTCAACCAAAGCTCTGTGTGCTGAACCCATTTTCATCTACTGGTGGTCATCCCTGCCAGTTCGTCTCCTTTGGTAGTGTTGACTCGTTTAATTGATTTGTACCTTGCCTTTTCCCTTATATGGAGATCCAAAGCAGCTTAGATTGTTCTCTTCTCCTTTTTATCCTGTGAGGTAGGTTAGACAGATGGAAAGCTACTGTTTTCAGTGGTCTGTTTCAATGTATTTGATGCAGTTTGAGGTCTGACTTTCCTGTGTATTTGCACTGGCTGAAATGGTTTATGAATGGCTTGCTGTGCACCCAAGTTGCAGTGCAACACCTCCTACTTCAACCATCTTTTTAAAGATTTATAAGTTGTGTTCTACTGGGATCAGATCAATACGAACCCATTTCGGAGTAAGCTACAGGAGTGCCTGAGAGAATGAGATCTATGGTTCATATGTTGCCTTAGGGAAAGGCACTCTGAGCAAGGCACCCTCAGCATCATCTGCCCCTTCTGCAATATATATATTATTATGGAAATACAGGGCCATTGCAAGGATCACAAGATAATGTGCATGAAGCACTTCGAATGCTTTAGGCACCATGTGAATGCTAAGGGTTGTCGCATTAGCTTGCCAAGGCTGTTCTGCTGAGAAAACGTCATCTTCCCAGAGCCATCAGATTTTCCCCCTCACCAAAGGCAAACATAAAAAAAAACGGAGTCCCCTCTGCTGTATTCTGGAAGGTCATTTTTGAAAAAGACACACATGCACACACAGAGGTAGAAGGATAACGGGGCCTCTTCTTAGAGCCACTTTCTAAGGTAACTCCTCCATCTCCTCCATGTGGCTCTATAGTAATGTTAGAGATGTGACCCTGCATCCCCTCTTGTTCTGATGTAGCTCCCTTGCAAATCTTTTGACACACAGGGCTAGGTTGCAAAATATTTGACAGTACACCCTCAGCATCATCTGCCCCTTCTGCAATATATATATTATTATGGAAATACAGGGCCATTGCAAGGATCACAAGATAATGTGCATGAAGCACTTCGAATGCTTTAGGCACCATGTGAATGCTAAGGGTTGTCACATTAGCTTGCCAAGGCTGTTCTGCTGAGAAAACTTCATCTTCCCAGAGCCATCAGACTTTCCCCCTCACCGAAGACAAACATAAAAATAATGGAGTCCCCTCTGCTGTATTCTGGAAGGTCATTTTTGAAAAAGACACACATGCACACACAGAGGTAGAAGGATAACGGGGCCTCTTCTTAGAGCCGCTTTCTAAGGTAACTCCTCCATGTGGCTCTATGGTAATGTTAGAGATGTGATCCTGCATCCCCTCTTGGCCCGATGTAGCTCCCTTGAAAATCTTTTGACACATAGGGCTAGGTTGCAAAATATTTGACAGTAGTGATAGCTTGTTGGGCCTCTAAACCCCATTAGTTTTGGGTTGTGTTTCCTGTTCATGACATTGATTGAATGAACAGTAATGCAAGGGAGTTAAGTAAGCACACGGGGCTAGTGCAGGGGCGTATGGTCTGTGGGGAAGGACTTGCTGTGGAAGGTATATGCTACAGGCTGTTTGGGGATGTTTGAACCAAAAAAGGATTTTCATTGCTTAGGCGAGAAACACATTTACTGATTTCTTGCAGTGATGATTATGGGTCACATTGCACCCTGCTATTTGTTCACACCCACCTGCTGTTTTGAGCTTCAGAAGCATCTGGGAAAGCGTACTTCTCCAAATCAATGTGGAAAGTGCTGCACACTGGCATTTGTAAAGGCAAGACCTCTGAGAAGAAGGTAAGAGGCTTTCTAGTTGATGCAACAGATCAAGCTGTGCCCCTTAATTTCCCCCTTCAATGGTTTGTCATTTGTACTATATCACGTCAACGTGGCCTCTCCCGTTCCAGGCTCTATTCAAAAGTTAAGGAGTCAAGGGCAAGTACATAGTAGGAAGGAAAGCGGCGGGCAACTAGGATTGTTTTTTCTAAGACAACAGAGAACTCTTCTGCTTCTCACGTACCTGTTGAAATTTAATCGGAGGCTCTTGGCTTTGCAGCTGTTCAAATAATCACTGTATGTCATGCTAAAATGGGAGTTATTGCTTTCAAGTCAATTACTTGATCAGCGAAAACGAGGCAGTCGCTTCTAATTCATTGTCATCTGAGCCCCAGAATCCCAACATTACTCCAGGCAAGTAGATTTACCATGCTTCTGAGCATCTGTCATATCTCCAAAAGCAAACTTTTTAATGTGGAGATATCAATTTCAAGGGAACCCTGTTTAATAACAAGCATGTGGTACTTTCTCCATACACATAAGCTTTGGGCTGAAAAATTAACAAACACATTTGATGTACAGATTAATAAGCCAGAAGGACATTGATTGGCCTGGTGGGTGGAAAAGAATATCTATTTGCTTGCTTTGATTAAATATTATCATGGGGAGGCTATTTTGGTACCATTTCTGAATACAGCCTAGAAGTAAATGTTAATAACTAATTTATTTAGAGTTGTTTAAACTTGAATGCTGATGAATAAGTCCCATAGATGTGGATGGAATTCCTTTGTTGAATGGACTCTTTAATTTAGGACAGGATTAGGCAACCCACATCATGTGTGCCAACAGTGGTACACCAGACTGTTTTGCTTGACAGCCCCAGGGTCCAGGGCGAGATCTTTCCCCAAGCAACCAAGACACTGGCAGCTATGATGGGGCCAGCAGTGTAGGAGAAGACATCAAGCATGGCTTATACCTGTCATCATCTCCCAGACCTGTAGAACCATCAGTCAATTATACCCAGAATTAAGCTTTGTTGGTCTTAAAGGTGCTGCTGGACTCAAACTTTGATCTATTGCTTCAGAGCAACATGGCTACTCACCTGAATCTATCCTCAGATTCTGATAGTGCCACCGGGGCTTGGATTGCTCTATGCGTGTCTAGCCAAATAAACATTTCTCCCCCCCTCCACTCTTTTATTTGCTGGCACACCAACATTTCAATAGGTAAATGTTCCATTTTTGTACTGCACTTGGGGCCGAAAAGGTAGCCTACACCTAGCAATCACAGGATTGGCCTTCTACACAGCAGTAATGTGGGGATGGCATGATAATCACTCAGTCATCAAAGGTGTAAATAATTTCACACCTCACAAATCTGGTGCAGGTAATCATGAAGGTGTTGAATCTGGGCCCCGGTTTGAAATATAGGGCATGATCCATGCAAAGGTAAACATTTTAAGGCCCATTGACATTGGCAGGAGAGACAGAAGCACATGCTATAGACAAATAGGTCCTCCTGTGGTAAAACTGGACCTGATCTGTACCACTTCAGTTTGCTGATGGGAGAATCACATCACTGAATGTTCCTCATGCTTTTAAAAATCCCTGCACATAGAAAACTAGATAACAGGGGCAAGTGTTTCAGTGTATCCTCCTCCAGGACATGCTGGTTTTCCATCTGTTGGATTGTTGTTTGATAAAGGAACATTCAGTCCTGCAACTCCTCTCTGCTAATCTGAAGTCCAGGAACCATTTTGCCATGCAATTAATGGTTTGTTTCTCTCGCTGAAATCAATGGAGGCTTAATGGGCTGGATACTATGAGCATCTTTTTTCCCAAACATCTGCTTCCAAAGTAGTTAACGAGTTCTTCAACAATAGGCTAAGAAGTCCCTATTTCAATTTCTCCAGCTTGCTGTTCATCCTCAAAATATCGGTTTGTGTATTCTTGACCAACTACACCCCCAGCATGGGAGTCCTCCTGTTGTGCCCTTGTGTGTTTTTTTTCCTGCAGCAGCACAAGTTAAATTATTCAAGAGGTAGAGGAAATCTGATTGTTCTTGTTCCCTCTAATTTCCCTGAAAGAGCAATTGCAGCAACTGCCAATGCAGAGCCTCCCTCTGCTCTGAACATTTTTTAAAAAAGGGACAGCACTTTGAAAATTATATGGAATTTTATATTTATAAGACAGCGAGGGTGTGCTTGCAGCAATAATTCTTGGAGATCTATTCACTGTGTGGCTTGCAGAAGCCTACATCCATTCATTTCACTGTTCCTTCCGGCTAGCTACAAAAAACCCAACAGCAAATTGTGTTTTGGGGCTGTTAAGACTGTAGTTTCCGAACTGTGCTCCAGGAAACATGGGTTTCTCAACAGAAAGATCAGCAGTGGAAGTAAAGCTTCCCTAAAAGACATCTTACACACCACTGCTTCTCTACCCCAGACATTCTCAGTTCATGTGAGGTGATGGTGAGGCCTGGACAGAAGTTCTTGTGGGTTGCATGTTCCCTTGAACATCCTCATAGTTTTCTGCAATGTGGCTGGTTTCTGTGGTAGACATAGAGGTTCCTCAGCAGGAGCATCGATGTAAAAAAGGTTATA
The DNA here is from genome assembly GCF_001447785.1 of Gekko japonicus. Classification (NCBI taxonomy): domain Eukaryota; kingdom Metazoa; phylum Chordata; class Lepidosauria; order Squamata; family Gekkonidae; genus Gekko; species Gekko japonicus. Next base: position 61,100 of record NW_015176042.1, on the reverse strand, counting down.
TTCTTCAAAGAAATGCTTCATGCTTAATACACACTACTTTGCAACACAGAAGCAAGCAGCTTTGCTTTAAGAAAAATAATAAACATAAACGAGAATGATGTAATAGTATTTTTCCTGCTACAGGAATGAATGGCAAATGTTCTCAAGTTCCACAAAACCTTCACATTTTGATGTGATGTAGGTTTTAGCCTAAATCAACCAAATATAGAATTTGGACCAGGTTTTGCAATCCTGAACATATGACTGCCTTCTACTGGGTCAGATTGCTGGTCCACCTAGCTCAGTATTTTCTGCTGTGATTGTCAGTGGCTCTCCAAGGTTTCAGGCAGAGAAAGGTCTTTCTGAAGATGTGGTACCCAGGATCCTTCAACTGGAGATGCCCAGTGATGCCATAGGAGACAAATGGAATCCTATGAGCTTTTGGGGACTGTTAAAGACATCAGAAGGAGATTCCATTCAACTTTAGTAGGCTTCCCCCTTATTCCTGGCAGGTGCCGTAAACCTTTGCAGAGGCCTGTAGAACTTGGCATGCACTAATAATGTCATGGGCATGTGCTGGAGCTACAGATCGCTGTGCAGGTGTTGGTCTGCTTGGATGAGATAGGATTATCTTTGCCAACCTCCCCATGGAGTCAACTGGGAAAGCAGTAAGAGAGGACCAAATGCCATATGTGCTGGCTAGTATGTTTCCATGCATATGAACTTAGGATCCTTGGCCTTTATAGGCTGCTTTTCTTTGCCCAGATTCAAGGTTGATGTCAGCGTTCAGCATCCTTGAACACTTGCTGAGGCCCTGGATAGAGAGCCCATCCTTAACTGGAGATGCTAGGCTGATCTTTCATACCTCAATGGGAGAAGTACAAAGGGCGAATGGAGGAAGAAGTGAACATGAGAATCTCAGTAGGCTGCCTCCTTCAGATATGGCTCCCAAATAAGACCCGTGGAACATTTCGGTAACCCTTTCATACTCTTATAGATCCATCAGCATCAATGAGGCTACAAGCATGATAAAATGATGTTCCATTCCTTCCAGCATGACTGCAATGGAAGTTGGAGAAGGAAGCCACAGTGGAAATGAGAGAGGTGTCTATGAAGGGAAGACTAAAGCCACAGTGGGAAGGAGAAATGAATTTGCAATTGGGGGAAGGCGTATACCGTTGAGGAACCCAGGGACACTCTATGCTCAAGGGCATAAAAAACCCTTGAGCTGGCTGGCCATGCCTTATTTCATTGTGAATGATTATGTGAATATATGAGAGACCAGGTTGTGTGCTGTTGGTGGGAAGAAGGTCAGAAAGGCTAGGGATCAGCAGCTAAAAGACCCATGAGACTGAAATGACATGTCTGAGAAAGTCATATATATTGATTCAATATATCTCAAATTCCAGCATTCAATAATTTTACTTTGAAGGTCTCAGATGTGAAAACATACCAGAACATTATATGACTTTCTGGCACAGAAGAATGTAAGTTCACAAGAAAATTAATAAAAAGTCTATTTTAGCATGCAAATTAATACATTTTAGTATATGTATTTTGAAAAGCCACATTATTTTTCCCACTGAGTCTACTTTTCCCTTCAAACTGATTTGTAGCAGTACTAATGAACCAAAAGAAGCAAAAACAGAGCCAAGCCTATTTTAATTTGAATTTAGTGTAATGGTGTTAACTTTCTCTTGCTTTCGTTTTGAATACCGTGTAATTATCAGCAAATGGCTTCTCCAAAAGTGCTGAGTAATCAAGGACTGTTTATTACTTTATAAAATCTCAGATGATGGAAATTATTTCTTTTAATAAAAAAGAAAAATGGAAATGCATAATAGGCTATAAAGAACAAGCCTAATAAGTGCTGTGGTTGAGTGGTAAGTTTGCTCTCTTTATAATTGAGAGTAATGGATTTAGTTCCAAGAAAATGGCTGATGCAGGAAAACAGATGATAACGCTACATGGAAAGGGAGTGTTGAAACTGAATTCTATTGGTGTTCATTTATCAGTGGATATAGAAGACATCTCTTTAGTGGTCACTTACCAGCCTGTGCAGGAAACCACTCACTAAGCTGTTCGTCTGAGAACACTCAGACAACCATACTACATTGGGTTGACCTCCCTCACAATAAGGTGGCTTGGCTATCCGTGAAATCCTACTAAGGATAGTTTTACCACTCAAGTGTGGTAAAATGTGATATGTGGCAAACAGTTGTGTGTAAGGGGCTCTCAGTACTGTTTTGATAAGCTGTAAGAAGAATTCTACCACACATTGAATACCAATATATGTTAACAGTAACGTGTGCTTATTCTCAAAGCAGTCCTACAGCCATTGAAGTCAGTTGGCTTAGAAGTGTGTAATTCTGCTGAGGATGGCACTGACTATATATGATTTATTTCTTTAAAACATTCCTATCAAAATATAACACAACACACACATTTTGTGTTTGTATTTTTGTGTCATATATGGAAAATGCAGTAGTTTTCCCCTAAAAAAAAAAATCACCTTTCTATCCTGCTTTATCTTCTCAGACTCAAGGCGGGTAATAGTGCAGCATCCAGGTTGCGAGGGCAAAAATTACAGCAGTCGGGTTGACAAAATTAAAATACAAATGAAAATTAACAACTTACAAGCTTAAAAATAATCATCATACCAAGTGCTAAGAATATACCAAATAAGAGAATGGTAATAAAATTCAACACAGTGAGAATGTTGAAGGATTAAGAGGGAATACAATATGTTTTTAACTGAAACCTTTTACAAAGCCCCAACCAGTAAGTTTGGTTCAGATAAAAGCAATCAGAAACTCTGTAACAGTTCTAGAAGATAATATCTTCATAATTAAGACTAGCTAGAATGGTCCCTATTTTTTTCTTGCTTTTTCATCTGACCCATAAAGGTATATGCAGGGCATGTAAGAGGAAGCTCTTCCACCAGGTCTTTAGTTAAGAAGCCGCATCCAACAACTAAGACCCTATGCCCAATGACACCATCAATAGCCTGCGCTTCGCCAAACTGTAATAACAACTGCTGACTGTATTTTTTAGTATGTCTGCTGTTATTACTACCTCGCTATTGCCATATAAGCTGATAACTAGCACTTTAAGTCTTGTTTTTATGGCTATGGTTATAATTGTTGTTTTATTTGTTGAATTTTATATAAGCCACCCTGAGCCTGCCCCGGTGGTGAAGGCGAGGTATAAATCAATCAATCAATCAATTAATTAATTAATAGATGCAAAACAGCTGGACAAATGGCTATTTATAAACTACTTCTGCTAAGCAAGATCAAGTTTGGGAATCTTTTTTCTTTGCCACCTTGTTTCATTATATTTAGGATGGAAACAGCTAGGAAAAAAATACAGTCAGCAGGTTTTCTGCTTACAGGCCTTAAGGTCTTTCTCAGACCAGAGTACTAACAAGTAAATCCCATGCTTCTGTCATCTGGACAGGGTTTCTTTTTAACCAGCCTAGCTAGCTTTTTTCAAAAATGCCCAAGCTGTTTTGATTTTTAATGGCCTACTCCTAAATACGATAAGACCAAAAAAACAACAAATCCCCCCTGTGCAGAAGGACACTAAGAGTAGAACAAAATAATAAAACAATTACTAATGAGTAACAACAATATTGCACGCTAGCAAGGTCATGCTCAAGATCCTACAAGCTAGGCTTCAACAGTATGTGGAGAGAGAACTGCCAGAAGTACAAGCTGGGTTTCGAAGAGGTAGAGGAACTAGAGATCAAATTGCCAACGTTCGCTGGATTATGGAAAAAGCAAGAGAGTATGCTAAAGCCTTTGACTGTGTGGATCACAACAAACTATGGCAGGTCCTTAAAGAGATGGGAGTACCAGACCACCTCACATGTCTCTTGAGAAACCTGTATAAGGGTCAGGAAGCAACAGTTAGAACTGGATATAGAACAACTGATTGGTTTCACATAGGAAAAGGAGTACGACAAGGATGTATATTGTCGCCTTGCTTATTTAATATATATGCAGAGTACATCATGCGAAATGCTGGCCTGGATGAATCACAAGCGGGAATTAAGATTGCTGGGGAAAAGATCAACAACCTCAAATATGCAGACGATACCACTCTAATGGCAGAAAGTGAAGAGGACCTAAAGAGCCTCTTGCTCAGGGTAAAAGAGGAGAGCGCAAAAGTGGGCTTGAAGCTCAACATCAAAAAAACTAAGATCATGGCATCCGGCCCCATCACTCCTTGGCAAATAGAAGGGGAAGTCGTGGAAGTAGTGACAGACTTCACGTTCCTGGGATCCCAGATCACCGCAGACTGTGACAGCAGCCATGAAATTAAAAGATTTCCTTGGGAGGAAAGTGATGGCGAACCTAAACAGCATGATAAAAAGTAGAGACATCACCCTGCCAACAAAAGTCCGCATGGTCAAAGCAATGGTATTCCCAGTAGTCATGTATGGCTGCGAGCGTTGGACTATAAGGAAGGCTGAGCGCCGAAGAATAGATTCTTTTGAACTATGGTGCTGGAGGAGACTCTTGAGAGTCCCTTGGACTGCAAGAAGATCAAATCAGTCAATCCTCAAAGAAATCAACCCTGACTGTTCCCTGGAAGGCCAGATAATGAAACTGAAGCTCAAATACTTTGGCCACCAAATGAGAAGGGAGCACTCACTGGAGAAGACCCTGATGCTGGGAAAGATTGAAGGTCAAAGAAGACGGGGACGGCAAAGGATGAGATGGTTAGGCAGTGTCATCGATGCAACGAACATGAAATTGAGCAAACTTCAGAGGATGGCGGAAGACAGGAAGGCCTGGCGGGATCTGGTCCATGGGGTCGCGAAGAGTCGGACTCGACTGTGTGACTGAACAACAACAATATAACTGGTAGTAATATTTCAACTAAGAATACTACATATGTAGTATTTACAAAAATTCAACAGGTAAATCCACAGAAGGTAAATCCACAAAGTTTACCTGGTGGATTATTGATAAAATTGTGGATTTACCTGTTGAATTTTTGTAAATACTACATATGTAGTATTCTTAGTTGAAATATTACTACCAGTTATATTGCTGTTACTCATTAGTAATCGTTTTATTATTTTGTTCTACTCTTAGCATCCTTCTGCACAGTGTTTTTTTTTTGGGGGGGTCTTATCATGTTTACTGTGTAATCACTGATTGTTTACTACTCCTAAATACTCCTCTGCTTTAAACCATTGCTGCAAACAACTTCACCTTTCTTTTTCACAGCTACAATAAAAGGCACATTCGCTGTGGGCCATGCAACAGACCTCATAATTAGAACCAGGGAGACAATCGAAAAGAATATAGGAATTAGAAAAATCACGGTATGGTGATTTCTCTCTCTCTCCCATTCACTGAGGAACCCCTGGTAAAGTAGCTTTGTGGAAACACCCTTCTTTTGTAATAAGCATGGCAGTCACCAGGTTGGGAATGAGAGGAGGAGCTTTGACAGGCAATGGTGACATGTAAGGACGAGTTCTGTGCCCCTCTCTATCTACCACATCTCTGTTTTAAATAGCTCCCTGCCGCTTTTTACCACACCTTGATATTTTAACACATGGGTTTACTGCTATCCCATGTAGTTACAGAATTAGCATAATCTCAGAAATGGTTCTTATGGGTCAGCCCTTAGGGACCAGTAGAAGAGTTTTACAGGATTTTTCTTGAGATCCTTCCTCAACAAAAGTATTAGACACAAAGATGACATACAAATTCCATAAAGAAGTAGGACTCTGTAACAAGACTATTGAGAGTCTACAGAATGGTTGTAGCCATAGACAAGAAAGTTCTCACCCAACTATAGGTCATTATCACATCTCACACCTCACAAAGTGATATTGAGTGTAGCTAGGTGGTAGGGCACTTAAGGGCATATTCTGCTATTAAAGTGGTTTGGAACTTGAGAGAAATTTTGGCTTAGACTTCTCCCAGAGTCTCCCAGAGTAATCTCCAAACTACAGAGATCAGTTCCTCTGCAGGAAGTGACAGTTTTGGAAAGTGGGCTTTATGGTATACAATAGAGTCTAGGAGAAATGGAAGTCCTAGAGTGACATCCTCTGCTGAGTTCACTTTCCCTCCCCCAACTCTGCCCTGTTCAGATACACTGCCCAAATTTAAATGTAGTCCATATCCCTCCTGCTTTTCCTATCATGCCTTCACAAAAATACAGGCACCATAACAATCTTGCCAGTCTAGAAACTGCCTTTTCCTCTCCCTCGCCCTTTCCTTATCAAGTCTACAATGCTTTTTTTTTTAGAAAAAAATTTGTTTATGAATTTTCCATTACAGAAAAATAAAAAAATTACATCGTATATAATAATCTTTTTTGGAGTATACATTAAACATTTTTTCCAATCCATTTATTAACTTTATGCCATCTTTTTTGAAATATTTATTTATTTTATTTTTAATTTTATTTAACATTTGGCTTCTATACCGCTCAGACCCGGAGGTCTCAGAGCGGTTTACAATTGTGCTGCAAGCGCAGATTGCCCTAATTCTATGGCCACATATTACGAGGGGTGGGGCTGCCTACCAGCACCCGGGTGGGTTCGCTGTTCTCGGCTCTCCTCGGTGGTCCACTGGGTCGGCGTGCATCTGCGGTCAGTCCTTCACGCCGTCGATCTTCCGGCGCATGGCCCGTGGTAGCCCCGGTTCAGCTGTGTCCGTATCCGGCTCCGCTGCGCCTGCGCCAATCGCGCTGTCGTGCGCTCCTCCGGCGCTCCGCCTCCACCGTCGACGGACGCCGAGTGCTGGGTGCTTTTGTCTCCATCAGCCACCAGGGATCGCCGCACCGCACCGCCACACCACCGCCGCCGCCACTGCCGTCGCCATCGCTGCTGCCAAACTCCACCATGTCCCCACTTGGAGGAGGGTGCCCCCTACCCTTCTAAGGGTAGGTACCCATTTATCTACTTGTATATATATATTTTTAAACTTTCGAACCGCTGGGTGGGCGGGAGCTACGACTAGGGCCGGGTGCTCACCCCGGCCGCGGTGGGTCTCGAACAGCCATAGGGCTGTTTGCTATGATGTTACATGCAAGCGTTGTTATTGCTTGCATCACCGCTCCTATCCATCTATCTATCCATCATCTATCCATCAATCTATCTGTTCATCCTCCCTCCCTCATCTATCTATCTATCTATCTATCATCTATCTCTATCTATCTCTATCTATCTATCTCTATCTATCTCTATCTATATCTATCTATATCTATCTTTCTATCTATCTTTCCCTGCCAACCTAGCAGTTCGAAAGCAAGAAATTGCAAGTAGATAAATAGGTACCACTCCGGTGGGAAGGTAACAGTGTTCCATGCGCCTTGGTGTTTAGTCATGCCGGCCACATGACCACGGAAATGTCTTCAGACAGTGCTGGCTTTTCGGCTTTGAACCGGAGATGAGCACTGCAACCCTAGAGTCGGATTCAACTGGCTTTCGAGCAAGGGAACCTTTACCTTTTTACTAGGTATTATATCGGTTTTCCAGCATTTTGCAACAAGAATTCTAGATGCAGTAAGAATATATAATATGATACATAGGTCATCACGTTTGATTCCATTTGGTGTTATATTAAGCAAGTAAATTTCTTGTATGAGTTGTAATTCTATGTCAGTAATCTCTGTTATTAATTTGTTGATCCTTTCACCACCATATATGGTAAAATGTACCTATATTGTTTTTACATCTCCAGCAATTTCCTAGAACATCTTTGTAGCATTTGGATAATTTATCAGGTGTCCAGTGCCACCTGTAAAACATTTTAAATATATTTTCTTTATACGACATAGATCTTAATAGTTTAATAGGTTTCCATGTTTTTGACCATTCATCTATCATTAAATTATGTCCTATATTTTGCATCCAGGTTACCATGCATGGTTTTACTATTTCCTCCTGCAAGTCATCCCACAATAAAAAGTTATATATTTTTTGTATCAATTTATCCGAAGATTTTTTTAAAACAATTTTTGTTTTATTTAAATTACACAAATACAAATACAAATAGATTAAATTTTTAGAAATGTTTAGTAAAAAATATACTAAAACATTCAAACAAGAACATAACACTTATTCAAGTTTGTGATTATCAAAAACAACTTTAAACATTGCAATGTTGTTATAAGTAACTTTGTACCTTAGTTTTGTATGAAATATATAACAATTTAAATATATTCGGCTGATTTACTTGCATATATAGACAATAAAAGGAGAAATTAAAAGAATAATAACTAAATAAAACTTCAAATCCATTTATGTAGTTGGGACCACTCGAAGGAGAGGAACTGTTGCTGTGATAAGTAATCTAGTATCGGTAACCAGGGGTCTTGTTGTAGAAAAAGAGCTGCCGGAGCTCATTAGCATAACTCATTAGCATAACTTATTTGCATATGCCACGCCCCCTGACATCACCGGAAGTGACAGAAGGCCACACCCCCTGACATCACCGGAAGTGTGTCAGAAGGCCCGGCTACTTACCCTCCTGCTTCATCCTCATTCCCAAACGGAATGAGGATCGAAGCAGAGGGCGGGGTAAAGAAGGGGGCGGGGCTTCACCACGTGACCGCCCCACCCCCTAGAGGTTCTCTTCCAGAGCTCCGTACCTGAGAGCTCCCCCCCGACTAGAGCCCTGTCGGGAACCATTTACCGGTGAAAACATCTTGAGTGGGGTGTTGTGATAAGTAATTCAGTTAATTTGTTACTGCATCCATTAGGTAGTGATTCTATAGTTTTTTATACCACACTTCTATATTTGGTGCTCTATGGTCCTTCCAATACGATGCAATTGCCGTTTTAGCAGCATCCAACATGACTTCTGTTGTAGCTTTGTGTGAGGCCATGTATTTAAAAATAAGGTTTCTGGTGAGAATGGGACCTTCACAGAGGTAATTTTTAAAATTATGTTTAGTGTTTCTAGCCAAAAATCTTTTATCTTTACACATTGCCACCAGCAGTGGGCATAGTCTCTGGTTTGCTGGCAACCTTTCCCGTATATGGGGAGGTTTCCGCTGATATCAAAGAAAGTTTGTGAGGAGTTTTGTTTTTGAAACTGTTTGAGTTCCAGAACTCTTCCCAAATTTCATCGGTAAGATTTACTATGCAATCCTTTTGCCAAGCAGATTGATAAAATAGAGGTTTAACAGAATTTTTAAGAAGGATTGAATTGATTTGTGAAATGAGACCCTTTTTTGATTGTCAAAATTTTGTATTACTCTTTCAATATCTGATAGAGGTTGAGATAACAGAGTGGAGACATCTAGCTGATGAAGGAGGTGACTCATCTGTAGGTAAAAAAACCAAGGGATGGAGTGGCTTAACGTTTGTTCCAGGTCTGTCTTGCTTTTAATACCTTTTTTAGAGGCAATGTCTAGAATACGTGAGGTATTTCTAGATCTCCATAATTTGCTAAGTTCCAGTTCATCACCGGTGGAAACCAGGTTTGATTTAGGAATGAAGAGTATCATGATATCTTGGGCATCAGAGGTTTAGCGTGTCTCTTCCAGCATTGTATAGATGAGTATACTAGATCTATAGATTTTAAGAATTCCCCTGGTAGGGTTTCGTGTGACCAAATTACATCTTCCAAATAATTTGGGCATATCAGGTCATTGCAGATATTAGTCCATATTGGTTTTACAGAAGAGTGTAAAATTTTAAAAGTGATGGGCAGCATTATTGCTCTATAGTAAGTCGTCAAGTCCGGCAAGTCAAATCCTCCTTTCGATCTAGATCTACGTAAGACCGAGAATCCTATTCTGGGTCTCTTAGCATCCCATAGGAATTTATTTAATGTAGATTGCCATTTTTTCAGTGTTGAGGTGGGGATGGTGAGAGGGATCATTCTGAACAGAAAAATAAATTTAGGCAATATGAAGGATTTGATCAGGATAAATTTTTCTATCCAATTAAGATTTAGTTTTCTCCATTTAAGTAATGTTTTGGATAATTCTATGTTCATTTCCTTGTGATTTAGGTCTAATAATGCATTTTGATCTCACGGAATATTAATACCTAAATATGTTAAGGATTGAGAAACCCAATGATATTTAAACTTTGATTGTATACCTTTTTCAACATCTTGTGAGAGATTCAGTGGTAATAATTGTGACTTATAATTATTAATTTGTAGACCAGAAAATGCTCCAAATGTTTTTAGTAAATTGTGAAGCGCAGGAAGGGATCTATTAGGGTTTGTAATGTATAATAACAGGTCATCTGCGAACAGGGACAATTTATACTCCTGCATCTGTAACTTACTACCAGAGATGTCAGGATGGGAATGGATAGCATTGGCCAATGGCTCCATCGCCAGTGCGAACAATAATGGGGATAAAGGAAACCCTTGACGAGTGCCTCGAAGTAATGAGATGGGTTTGGTGTATGAGCCATTAATTCGTATTTTGGTTGTGGGGGATGTGTACAGTGTTTTGATCATGTCTATGAATCTCTGACCAAATCTCATTTGTTCTAAGATGGCAAATAGATATGGAAATTCAACGGAATCGAACGCCTTCTCAATGTCTAGGGACAAAAAGACACCCGGTTTTTTGGTAGTAGCGTAGAAGTGTCAGTGTTTTGATGGTATTGTCAGCTAAATCCCTATTTGGTATGAAGCCCACTTGGTCTGGATTAATGTAATCAGCTATAAAAGAATTTATCTGCCTTGCTAGAGCAGCGGTCAGAATTTTAAAGTCCTGATTTAGGACAAAAAACTGTAATAAAGAGGAGATAAACAAAATCCAACAGATTACAAATATTGAGGTAGTGAACAAAGTTAAATATTTATGTATTACAATCTCAAATAAGAATGCAAATTTATATGAAAATAATTACAAGGTCCGGCTAGAGGAAATTAAAAAAGATTTACATAAATGGCATGACCTTCATATATCCTTTCTGGATAGAATTGCCACCATAAAAATGAATATCCTACCGAGATTTTTATTTTTAGTGCAATGTATACCTATACTAAAGAATAACAAATTTTTCAAAGAATTAGATCAACATGTAAGGAAATTTATTTGGCAATCCAAGAGGTCTCGGGTTAAAATGAAGTTACTCCATGACAAAAAAGAAAGAGGAGGAATAGTTCTACCAGATTGGCATCTTTACTACGAAGCCGCAGCTATGGGGTGGATTCGAGAATGGGTACTGCTAGAAGATAATAGAACACTACAATTGGAAGGTCATGACCTACACATGGGCTGGCATACCTATGTATGGTATGACAAGGATAAAATACAACAAAATTTTCATAATCACATTATTAGAGGGGCATTAATTAAGATATGGAGAAAAATAAAAGGAAAGTTCTAATTTTAGAAGTGGGCCTTGTCAGAAGCTTGTTTTGGCTTTCAGCATCCCTGAGGCACCCTTTCTGTATGCTGCCTCTTGGGGCTTACCCTTGCACTCTGAGACAGCCGAGAACCAAGGGATTCTGGTGTTTAAAACCTATGGTTCAACCCCACCCCTGGTATTCTTCCTTGGTAGGATCAGCTACCAGGAAAAAGGAAATCTTTTGATCCTGGCCCTTTTTTGCAAGCCAGAAATCTATATACGTGTGTGTTTTCGTGAGATGGAAATAGAAGATTGTGAACTTCCCTCTGTCCCCTTTCACCCCTCTGTCTCTCTTTGCCAGTGCTGTCATTTATAGCACTGGTGGAACTAGTCAGTGTAATTTATTGGTCTCAGGTGTCATGAGCAGGATTATTCCCAAACAGGTGTCATGAGCAGGATTATTCCTGAACATCTGAGCTCCTAAGCATAAAATAACTTTAATAACTAAACATAAATCCTAGAAAGCATAGATTCTTGGGAACAATCTGTAGAAAAATCGAAATAAGACAGGACCCTTTGAAATGAATCAAAAGGTAAATTGCTAGCTAATCCTATACACACGAAGAGCCTTTATGCTGCTGTTCCTGGGAATGGGTCCAAAATGGAACATCTTGGTTTGGCATGACAGGGTCTGTCCTTGTCAGAGCCTTGATTCTAGTCTTGACACAGAATTGCTGCCCAGGCTAACAAATTTATGGATTTTCCAGCAGTCTTAGACTTGCTTCTCAGACCCAACCAGAATTTAGGGTGCAGACTGAAGATGTCCCTCCAAGCCTACTCTTGTCCAGTCATTGAAAAAGTCTGGATTAAAGGAGTTTGCCCCCCACAACCACTATGTTACATCAACAGCTTAGCCAAATGGTGAAAATTGGGACAGAGATCCAATATCCTTTCCCATTTCCTCAAGGACCATATAACTTTAACCTTTGCTTCCCAGGATGTAATTTAGTTATCTAATTGCTCCACTCCCACAGATAAACCTGTGTTATTCTAACAGCATATTTATGATTTCATAACAAGTCCCACTTCCAAATTTGAAATGCATGCCTTAAACTATCTGCTCAAACTATCATTTTGTATCAGTCCAACTGGAAATGGAGGTTTTGCTGGAAACCTTTTGAACTCTTCTATGGCCCATTAGTGACCTGAGCAAGATGATACAGAGGAAACAGACAAGGGCACAGGTCAGGAATGCAATGCTGCTTCCTTGAAGTTCATTTTGAGCTTCCGGCTGCATAAGGCTGAGAGTTGCAATGTACAGCAGAGTCACTTAGAGATCCCCCCCCCCCTTATTATTTTGCCTTTATTAGCACAAGCAGCTTCCAGCTTCTGTAGAGTCAGGTAGGAGGTCACATAACAATCAGCATTCCCAGCTGGTGTTTCTAGAATAATAACATGCAAAGTCGTCTTGGAGATACTAAAAACTCACCCTCAAAGTGCCAGCAGCAGATGGCTCTGATTCCAGAGAATCAAAAGAGAAAGGATAAACAAGTTCAGCTTTGCAACTTGGTGGTGAGATGCTCCTCTTTGTGGAACCAGGAAGGCACCAGACCTTCAATTGCTTATGATTA
>NW_015176042.1:41147-47199 GCF_001447785.1 Gekko japonicus | reverse complement strand
CAATTGTTAGGATAAGGCTTTAATCCCCCCCCCCCCCCCGGCAAGGGAAATAATTATCTTATTAAAATGTGTGTTGTTGATTTGGACTCCCATTCTACCTTTCTGTAGACAGGTATCTTCTGAGGCCCATGAATAGATTCTCTGACCAAATACGAGAGGTTATAAATTGTCACAACCCCTTTCATTGAATAGAGATTACCAGATATGAACTGTGAAAATGTTTTTGACCTCAATTAATGGAGGTTATGAGGGCACGTTTGTTTCTGCCTCCTCCTTAAAAGCCATAATATATTTTCAGGAAAGTTCTGCTCTTAATGCTTGGCTCCCCCGCATTTAAAATTTCCCTTGCTGTCATTCTGCTAACTTTTCTAAAATGTTGGCATTAATCAATTTTGCTATATGGTTTTAGAATTCTATCCACATATCAGAAGTCATGCTACCCATGCATCCAACCCACTGTGCTGTGTTGACTTTGGTGTTTTTCTTTAAAATTATGCTAATGTTAATCAGACATAAGGGTTCACAGTGGCAGAATTTGTTTGCAGCCTAAAGTGTTTGATTTCCAGATACTGTGGAATTACAGCTAATAAAGCACAGGAACCAGTGGGTTATGAACTGGGTTAAGAAGGCATAATGTATTTTGTAAAAATGTTGAGAGTACTACATCTAAAATACAGAGAAGGCATGGTTAATTGAGCAGTAAACTAGACTGTATTTCACTATATTTGGGCACTGAAAGATATAAATGAAAACCATTATTTTTGGTTTTATTCTAGTGTCTGTTCAAACTGTTTGGGCTGTTAGAAGTCAAGCTTATGCAAGAATGTCTATAATCTTCTATGACAATATGTCAAACTGCACCTAAATTTTGTTCTTCAGTCTCTTATTTCTTTGCCTATTAAATAAAATATTTACTCCAGACTGCCATGTTCAGCTCTTATTTAAATTTATTCACCTTGTACATGATGAAACACCTAAAGTAGGAATGACTGTTTTTTAAAAAAATTCAATAGGACCACCTTTCTCTGTAGGACCGTCTCTCCCCGGGTGAGCCCAAGCAGACCTTATGATCTTCCTGCAAAAGCCTTTCTGTTCCCTCATTAACAGAGGACAACTATTAAGAAAACTATAGCTAAGTTTGCCAACTCTAGGTTGAGAAATCCCTGGCTATTTGGGGGTGGAGCCTATGATGGAATTTGGGGAGGGGAGGGACCTCAGCAGAGTATAATACCATAGAGTCTATCCTCTAGAGCAGTTATTTTCTCCAGGGGAACTGATATATGTGATCTGGAATTTAGTCATAATGCCAGGAGCTCTTCTGGCCCCATCTGGAGGTTGGCAACCCTACATAGCTTGAATAATATTTTCTGTGAAAGCTTTGTCTTTTTGCAGTTCAGAACGAAGTGGAAGGCAAAGCTGGTTTATGAGGGCCAATAGTTGTTTTTGGCTGTTAGTGATTTTTAAGATGCGATTTTTACCTTATAGTATTTTGGATTGTTGTGAATAAAAGCTGCTTTGAGCTTATTTGGGGGAAGTGCCCTATAAGTATATTAAATGAATAAAATACTAGCGGAATGCCAGTGATTTCCGCAGGTAGGTATGTACTTAAGGAAAACCAGTATATTGTGAGGAGGAGGAGATTGGATTTATACCCCGCCCTTCACTCGGACTCTCAGAGTGGCTTACTAACTCCTTTCCCTTCCCCTCCCCACAACACACACCCTGTGAGGTAGGTGGGGCTGAGAGAGCTCTTTCGGGAACTGCTTTATCAAGAACAGCTCTGAGACAACCGTTGCTTGCCCAAGGTCACCCAGAATCAAACCTGGTTCTCCCAGATTAGAGTTGGTGCACTTAATCATTACACCAAACTGGGTGCAGGGGTTCAGAGCATTTTTAAATCCACTCTGCACATACAGATACATTTTTGTATCTTGTGGGATCTCTGCCCCTGGGTGCTGAGCCAACCAATGTTGCTGCCTTGGGTCTCCACTGGGGAGCAAAGTAGGGTTCATATAAGAAATAAGCAATGAAAATAATATCAGGCGTGCAAGGCGGCTCTTGCCTTCACCACTACAACATTTCCTTTCACTCTTACAGGGCAAATGTAGCTGTTATTTCTGTGTTTATTGTTTTTGAGTTGCTGGTGTTAAAACAAAAAAATTACTGCTGTGTTAATGCTGTTTTTACCTTTTAAATGTGCTGCTGCTCGTTGTTGGTTTAGACGGAGTATTGCTTTATGTATTACAATTTTATTCTGTTTTAATTATTATATTTTATGCACTTTGAGGACTGTTTTAACAGTTCTTATATTTTATGCACTTTTTTGGTGCTATAAATGTTTATTATTTCTGTTTGCTTGTTTTTTACATATCAAGAAATATAATAACTGCAAAACAGTATACAAAACCAGTTAGTCATCAATACAAATTTTTACAACATACATCAACAGTCATAACAAACTAAGTTAGTACTAAATCTGATCACCTATACATAGATGCTATGTGAGCTATGATTCCCACAGAATTGAGTCAAGTTTAAAAGATAACATCTTCAGAAGTCTGCTGCTCTGATTCACAAGAGGAGTCTCAACAGTAAGGTAGAGGTCTGGTTAAACTCAAAAGTGTATCCATGTGTGATAACTTGTCCTAGAAGGAAGCACATTATTTTCAGCCATGAAGTCAAGTACAGGAAACCAGGTACGTACAAATTTATCATATGTTATGCACTTTGAGGACTGTTTTAACAGTAGAAAGGCAAGGTATGAATTCCCAGTAGACAAGTAAACAATCCCATGTTGAAGTCCTTTAACTCAGTGGTGCCCAACCTTTTTGGTATGGTGACCCATAAGTCCAAATGTTTTTTGTATAATGACCCATCCAGGGCTGGCCTAATGTTTTTTGGGTGCTCTAAAACTATGACCTTGGCACCCATCTGTCCCAGCATTCCATTTCCTGCAGTGCCCAACCAGATGTTTTTGAGAAACCCATAAATATTGCACAAAGGGTGGAGTTGCCCCCACTATGAATCCCAAGAAAGTGGGAGATCATTTCCCCCTCCTCTGCCAGCTGGGCCAGAGTGGGAGTTTGAGGAGGTGCACTTGGGGGGGGGCATTGGGTTCAGGAGGTAATACAAAGATGGCAGTTGGCTTTGAAGAGGCTGGCAGCAAGGAGCTTGGTGCAGTACATCTCCCACTGCCTGTAGAGGGCAGTGAGCCACTGCAGGGGGCTGGGCAAGAGTTTGGGCTGCTCAAGGAGCAACAACAAGAAAGAGCCCCCCATACCTCTTTCTACCTGCCTCTTGTTTTTCTATTGCATGCTGGACAGCTCCCACCTACTCTCCAACATTTTCCCCCTTCTTTCTGCTACTACAGTGAAGTTACTAGTTGCTGGACAGCTCCCCCCCTCATTCTTTAAGAATGGTGGTGATGAAGGGAGATATGAGAAGCTGGCAAAGAAGAAAGAAAGAGAAGGATGCAAAGGCCAGGAGTGGCCATTAGGGAGGGCTGGCCTGAAACACACTTTCAGAGGCTTCACAACCCACTTTTGGGTCCTGATGCACAGGTTGGGAAACACTGCTCTAATTGACCACTGAGACCTGAGGGTGACTGACTAATAACCTCCTCCCTGATGAGCCTTGCCTGGGCCTTAAGACTGGCCGGCACTCTGCTCTGTGTGCCCTGAGGCAAGATTGGCATACCTACAGGACAGGGCCTTTTTTGGGCTCTGGCCCCCAGACCTTGGAACTGTTTGCCTCAGCAAACTTTGTCATCTCCTTGCTTCTGTTTTATTCCAAAAAGCATTTGGTAGTGGTTATACTGAGCTGGTTCTCCTGCTTATTCTTATTGATTTTTACTACTCTTTGCTATTTCTATTGCTTCTAGCAGCATATTGTTCTCCATTGCGATTTTTATTGCCTTGCTATGATAGGCTGTACTTCTGCTTCCTGTTCTTGCAGGTTTAGCCTTTTATTTTAACTGTTTTAAAACTGGATAGCTGGTTAATATAGCAGAGTTTGTCCAGTCACAGAAGCATGATAGTGAGTGCAATAAATAAATCTCCCAAGAAGTATATAGCAAAAAGTGAAATTTACATTTTATTCAAGTTGACTCAGTTCACATTCAGGTTACAGTCAAAAGGAGAGAGAGAAGCCTAA
Organism: Gekko japonicus; assembly: GCF_001447785.1. NCBI lineage: Eukaryota > Metazoa > Chordata > Lepidosauria > Squamata > Gekkonidae > Gekko > Gekko japonicus. The sequence continues at coordinate 43,047 of NW_015176042.1, read as the reverse complement.
TCTAAAGACTACTTTCCCTATCACAAGTAGCCAGCTGTTCCGGCATCACATGTATAGGAGTATGAGGAGTATGAGACCTGTAGAGACCTGTGGTCCATGAAAAGCCATTTGGAAAATGGGAAGAACAAAGAACACATAGGAAGAGGAGGGGTTAGAAGGCAGCTCTCAGGTTAAGACAAAGAAAGGCTTCCCATTCAAGGAGACAACACTTATACACAGAGTGACGCAGCACCCCGCCCCCATGTCCAGGCATGCTGAGTCACTCATTCTAACACTCCTGCTGATTCTTATTGATTTTTCTGGGGTTTTTTTTTGCCTTGCTATGCTTGGCTGTTGTTGTACTTCTGCTTTCTGTTATCATAAGAGTAGTCGGTTTTAAGTGTTTTAGAATTGTCAGCCGCATTAAGTGCTGAGTTTAGTTGTATAACTAAATAAAATATGTTTTAAACATTTTCAGCTTATGTGGGAATGGTAAAGGGGTGCACTTGGGGGCAACATACATCCTGCTCCCTGCCCCATAGACTCTAGTCCTTGGAAACCAAGCCACATCAAGGGTTCCATTTCTTGGTCAAGATAGTGTTAAGAAAAGTTTGCAACTGGGCACCTAGTTGTTTATTTATTCATTCATGGGGCTTCTAGTTGGTTTTTCAATTATGGCTTCCAAAGAGCATTTCCATAAAACATATTAAAATCATACATTAAAATTGGCATAAAAATTATTGCAGCCAAAATGTATATCAACTGAAACAGCAGGAAAAGCACAACATGATTCATCTGGGGCCAATCCCAAAGGCACAATGAAATAAGATTTTTACTTCCTTCTAGAATGCCATGAGCAAGGGAGCCAAACAAACATCAAAGAGCTACTGTGACATAGTAGTTAGAGTGGTCGGCTAGGCCTGGGAGGGAACTAGGCTTGAATCCCCCCTTCACTGGCCCTGAGTTGGTCATTCCCTCTGTCTACCTATCTGATCTCCCTGGTTGTTGTAAGGATGAAACAGCAGAGGGAAGAATTACGTACAGGCCCTGAGCTCCTTGATGGAAGGACATGAAAAATATAATAGGCAAATAAATAAATAAATAGCTACAAATTTGATAGGTGTGGTAGGAGCAAGTAAAAAGACCAAGACCACATTCCATCCAGCCATTGTGTCTTCCACACTGACTTCAGTTTCTCAGGAACCTCTGGCCCTCTTCCCCATCATGCATGCTATTTCCTTCATCCACATTTTCAGTTTTTCCATCTAGGGTGGCTAGGTCTCCCACTTCCAGCACAAACTGCCTGCCACCACCCAGCTACATGGTTGGGGGAAAAATGGTTGGGGAAATTGGGAAGGCTGTTGGAGTTGCTCCAATGTCATAGCATCTTTTCAGGCATAATCTAAAAGTAATGTCAGTTGCACCAGGCAATGATCTAGCATTCACCTAAAAGGGAATGCCCAAACGTTAAGACACAGTGTTTTGGGAGAAGGCTAGAGCCTTCACAGTGGCACAACAAAGGCACTTCTGGATTGCACTGAAAGTGACATCAACATGTTGCTGGTGGTGTCGTACCAGTGAGGGCTCTTCGATGGGTAAGTCTCTCCGTGTTTGCTAGCCTCGGGCTGGCAATCTTATTTCCATTCCAACATCCTATCTCCTGATATGCAACATTCATTCATTCTCACTCTCTCAGTCACATGTTTTTCTGTTAAAGACTGACATCTCAGCTGATGACTTGCATGTGTGAATGAGCTATCAGCAACAGAGGGAACGCCACAGATATTTTTTATTTAAATTGAAAAACAGAATCCCAGCTTCAGGTTTGCAGAAAAATATGAAATATTTTTAAAAGAAAAAGGCGGGGAATAAACAAAATAATAAACATGACTAAAGATGGGGGCAGATAAAAGGTAGGTTG